>NW_026906982.1:280000-558604 GCF_033978795.1 Nerophis ophidion | reverse complement strand
CAAGGGAGAAAAAAAACTCATAGGCTTAGTACACAACCCAAATTACACACCTTACACACATTACCATAAATTGATTAGCATGGACCCCGACTTAAACAAGTTGAAAAACTTATTCGGGTGTTACCATTTAGTGGTCAATTGTACGGAATATGTACTGTACTGTGTAAACCAGGAGTCCCCAAACTTTTTGGCTCGGGGGCCGCATTGGGTTGGCCAGGGCTGTGTGTGTGTGTATATATATATATATATATATATATATATATATATATATATATATATATATATATATATATATATATATATATATGTATGTATATATATATATATATATATATATGTATATATATATATATATATATATATATATATATATACACTGTAATTACCGCCCGAATGCAGCTGAGATAGACTACAGTGACTCCCTTCCATCCATTTACTACCGCTTATTCCCTTTATGGGGTAGCGGGGGGTGCTGGCGCCTATCTCAGCTACAATCGGGCGGAAGGCGGGGTACACCCTGGACAGGTCTCCACCTCATCGCAGGGCCAACACAGATAGACAGACAACATTCACACTCACATTCACACTAGGGCCAATTTAAGGGACAAGTGGTAGAAGATGGATGGATATACATACATACATATATATACATATATATATATAAATATAAATATATAAATAAATAATAAATGAACCCACGCATCGCAACGGTAATACGATAGACCTAGTGCTTGTCAGGGGCATCACCGTTTCCAAAGTTACGATACTCCCGTATACTAAAGTATTGTCTGATCATTACCTTATAAAATTCGAGGTTCAGACGCATGTTCGTCAAACTAATAATAATAATAACTGCTATAGCAGCCGCAACATTAATACGGCCACAACGACAACTCTTGCTGACCTACTGCCCTCGGTAATGGCACCATTCCCAAAGTATGTGGGCTCTATTGATAACCTCACTAACAACTTTAACGACGCCCTGCGCGAAACCATTGATAACATAGCACCGCTAAAGTTAAAAAAGGCTCCAAAAAAGCGCACCCCGTGGTTTACAGAAGAAACTAGAGCTCAGAAATTATTATGTAGAAAGCTGGAACGCAAATGGCGCACGACTAAACTTGAGGTGCACCATCAAGCATGGAGTGATGGTTTAATAACTTATAAACACATGCTTACCTTAGCTAAAGCTAAATATTACTCAAATCTCATCCACCGTAATAAAAACGATCCTAAATTTTTGTTTAGTACGGTAGCATCGCTAACCCAACAAGGGACTCCTTCCAGTAGCTCAACCCACTCAGCTGATGACTTTATGCAATTCTTTAGTAAGAAAATTGAAGTCATTAGAAAGGAGATTAAAGACAATGCGTCCCAGCTACAACGGGGTTCTATTAACACTGACACGATTGTATATACGGCGGATACTGCCCTCCAAAATAGTTTCTCTCGTTTTGAGGAAATAACATTAGAGGAATTGTTACAACGTGTAAATGGAATAAAAAAGACAACATGTTTACTTGACCCTCTTCCTGGGAAACTGATCAAGGAGCTCTTTGTATTATTAGGTCCATCAGTGCTAAATATTATAAACTTATCACTCTCCTCGGGCACTGTTCCCCTAGCATTCAAAAAAGCGGTTATTCATCCTCTCCTTAAAAGACCTAACCTCGATCCTGACCTCATGGTAAATTACCGACCGGTGTCTCACCTTCCCTTTATTTCAAAAATCCTTGAAAAAATTGTTGCGGAGCAGTTAAATGAACACTTAGCGTCTAACAAGCTATGTGAAACCTTTCAATCCGGTTTCAGGGCAAATCACTCCACGGAGACAGCCCTCGCAAAAATGACTAATGATCTATTGCTAACGATGGATTCTGATGCGTCATCTATGTTGCTGCTCCTCGATCTTAGCGCTGCTTTCGATACCGTCGATCATAATATTTTATTAGAACGTATCAAAACACGAATTGGTATGTCAGACTTAGCCCTGTCTTGGTTTAACTCTTATCTTACTGATAGAATGCAGTGTGTCTCCCATAACAATGTGACCTCGGACTACGTTAAGGTAACGTGTGGAGTTCCCCAGGGTTCGGTCCTTGGCCCTGCACTCTTCAGCATCTACATGCTGCCGCTAGGTGACATCATACGCAAATACGGTATTAGCTTTCACTGTTATGCTGATGACACCCAACTCTACATGCCCCTAAAGCTGACCAACACGCCGGATTGTAGTCAGCTGGAGGCGTGTCTTAATGAAATTAAACAATGGATGTCCGCTAACTTTTTGCAACTCAACGCCAAAAAAACGGAAATGCTGATTATCGGTCCTGCTAGACACCGAACTCTATTTAATAATACAACTCTAACATTTGACAACCAAACAATTAAACAAGGCGACACGGTAAAGAATCTGGGTATTATCTTCGACCCAACTCTCTCCTTTGAGGCACACATTAAAAGCGTTACTAAAACGGCCTTCTTTCATCTCCGTAATATCGCTAAAATTCGCTCCATTCTGTCTACTAAAGACGCTGAGATCATTATCCATGCGTTTGTTACGTCTCGCCTCGACTACTGTAACGTATTATTTTCGGGTCTCCCCATGTCTAGCATTAAAAGATTACAGTTGGTACAAAATGCGGCTGCTAGACTTTTGACAAGAACAAGAAAGTTTGATCACATTACGCCTGTACTGGCTCACCTGCACTGGCTTCCTGTGCACTTAAGATGTGACTTTAAGGTTTTACTACTTACGTATAAAATACTACACGGTCTAGCTCCATCTTATCTTGCCGATTGTATTGTACCATATGTCCCGGCAAGAAATCTGCGTTCAAAGGACTCCGGCTTATTAGTGATTCCCAAAGCCCAAAAAAAGTCTGCGGGCTATAGAGCATTTTCCGTTCGGGCTCCAGTACTCTGGAATGCCCTCCCGGTAACAGTTCGCGATGCCACCTCAGTAGAAGCATTTAAGTCTCACCTTAAAACTCATTTGTATACTCTAGCCTTTAAATAGACTCCCTTTTTAGACCAGTTGATCTGCCGTTTCTTTTCTTTTTCTTCTATGTCCCACTCTCCCGTGTGGAGGGGGTCCGGTCCGATCCGGTGGCCATGTACTGCTCGCCTGTGTTTCGGCTGGGGACATCTCTGCGCTGCTGGTCCGCCTACGCTTGGGATGGTTTCCTGCTGGCTCCGCTGTGAACGGGACTCTCGCTGCTGTGTCTTGGATCCTCTTTGGACTGGACTCTCGCGACTGTGTTGGATCCATTGTGGATTGAACTTTCACAGTATCATGTTAGATCCGCTCGACATCCATTGCTTTCCTCCTCTCTAAGGTTCTCATAGTCATCATTGTCACCGACGTCCCACTGGGTGTGAGTTTTCCTTGCCCTTATGTGGGCCTACCGAGGATGTCGTGGTGGTTTGTGCAGCCCTTTGAGACACTAGTGATTTAGGGCTATATAAGCAAACATTGATTGATTGATATATATATATATATATATATATATATACATATATATATATATATATATATATATATACACATATATATACATATATACATACATATAGATACATATATATACATATATATATGTGTGTGTGTATATATATATATATATATATATATATATATATATATATATATATATATATGTATATATATTCTTCGCGCACTAATCTAGCACGCACTTGCCGCTGATGATATGAAGTTATAGATAGGGAAATGCATTTTTCGACAATATGATTTGCCTTAGCAGAAAAATGGCTTAGAAAAAACAGATTTAAAAAGAATTACAATTAAAAATTAAATAATATAATTATTTGATTTTTTTTAACTCGGGACTTCCCGCGTGTCCGGCCCGCGGGCCATAGTTTGGGAACCCCTGGTGTAAACTGTACTGTGCATTCTCTTCCTTTGCAATCTGCTCGTAAAAGTTTCAATCGATCAATCCAACAAACTCCAAATCAGATGAAAAATTCGAGGCAACATTGTTTGGGGGGTATTGATAATAAGCTGATAGGGAGAAGGTTTTATTTACACAATCAGTCCGCCGAACCCCTGAGGCCGACTCACCGAACCCCTAGGGTTCGATCGAATCCAGATTAAGAACCACTGCTAGAGCATATACGTGTAGTTGTCTGGGACAGTGATATTTTTCATTGACAAGTTGATGTATTTAGTCATTGGGCACACCAATGCTTCCTTATACTTTTTTAAGGAATCCGGCATCGATATTGTAGTGGTTCTTAGCTTTGGATTTCTACAAGGTGTGTGTTTGATAGTAAAATTATCTGTTTTATGAGTGAGAGTCTTTTGGGTATTAGTCATTCAATTACGAGTGAAAGGATGGGTTTTGAAACACTTTTGTATCTATTCCACAGGGCGCCAAAAGTATAAGTTTAGTTGTTCCGCTAAAAGAGCAGGGTCTTTCACCAGCTGATTTTCAGTGTTGGGATAGTTACTGAAAACAAGTAACTAGTTACAATTACTTTGTTTCAAAAGTAACTGTTATGATCCGCTGCCCAGATCATAGTCTGTTTACGTTTTCTCGTCACTTGTGTTTTCAGCACCTCTTGATTTTGTTTGTTTCAAATTGCACTCACCTGCCTCTGGTTAGTGTTCGGGACGCTCACCTGTTGTCCAGGCACTAATCAGAAGGCTATTTAGTCTATGCCCTGGCCTCACTCGGTCTGGCTTCCTAATTTGCTTTATGAAACAGATGACGACTTTTGATCCCTGGTACCTGTAGATCAGTGGTTCTCAAATGGGGGTACGCGTACCCCTGGGGGTACTTGAAGGTATGCGAAGTGGTACGTGAGATTTTTTTTTAAATATTCTAAAAATAGAAACAATTCAAAAATCCTTTATAAATATATTTATTGAATACTACTTCAACAAAATATGAATGTAAGTTCATAAACTGTGAAAAGAAATACAACAATGCAATATTCAGTGTTGACAGCTTGATTTTTTGTGGACATGTTCCATAAATATTGACGTTAAAGATTTATTTTTTTTGTAAAGAAATGTTTAGAATTAAGTTCATGAATCCAGATGGATCTCTATTACAATCCCCAAAGAGGGCACTTTAAGTTGATCATTACTTCTATGTGTAGACATCTTTATTTATAATTGAATCAATTGTTTATTTCTCAACAAGTTTTTAGGTATTTTTATATCTTTTTTCCATGCTAGTCCCCTTTGGTTTTTGCCGTCCGTACTTTGAGCACGTTTTGGTTTGTTCCCGTCTGATTTATTTTTAAAATAAATAATTTCCTACCTACACGCTGTGTCTGAAGTCCGATTGCATCCTGGGAGAACAAACCCCGCATCACCATGCGACCGGGTCGTCACAGTAACTCAGTTACTTTCACCAAAAAGTGAAACGTAAGAAGAGTCAGGTGGCAACAACGAGTTGAACGCCGCCCCAATTGGCGAGGCGTTCACCCATTGAACGACCACATCCGTGGCCGAAGAGAGGTTGGTGGTGCCCTCTGCTGGCCTCACCGGAGAGGATGGCGCCGTCTCTTGCAGACCCACCGAAGAGGATGGCGCCGTCTGTTGCAGACCCACCGAAGAGGATGGCGCTGTCTGTTGCAGACCCACTGGGGTGAGAAGTAGCTGTGCCTCCCCAGCTGCACAGCTACTCATAGCCCCCCCACCTCCAAGGGACGGATCCCAGACGTCACCAGATAGGCCTACGGACGACAGTGATGGGTGGGAGAGGTCTTGAAATGAGGCCAAACTATCTCTCAACTTAGCCATCTGGACATTCACAATATCATGTTAGACCCGCTCGACATACATTGGCAGATCAACTGGTCTAAAAAGGGAGTCTATTTAAAGGCTAGAGTATACAAATGGGTTTTAAGGTGAGACTTAAATGCTTCTACTGAGGTGGCATCTCGAACTGTTACCGGGAGGGCATTCCAGAGTACTGGAGCCCGAACGGAAAACGCTCTATAGCCCGCAGACTTTTTTTGGGCTTTGGGAATCACTAATAAGCCGGAGTCCTTTGAACGCAGATTTCTTGCCGGGACATATGGTGCAATACAATCGGCAAGATAGGATGGAGCTAGACCGTGTAGTATTTTATACGTAAGTAGTAAAACCTTAAAGTCACATCTTAAGTGCACAGGAAGCCAGTGCAGGTGAGCCAGTACAGGCGTAATGTGATCAAACTTTCTTGTTCTTGTCAAAAGTCTAGCAGCCGCATTTTGTACCAACTGTAATCTTTTAATGCTAGACATGGGGAGACCCGAAAATAATACGTTACAGTAGTCGAGGCGAGACGTAACAAACGCATGGATAATGATCTCAGCGTCTTTAGTGGACAGAATGGAGCGAATTTTAGCGATATTACGGAGATGAAAGAAGGCCGTTTTAGTAACGCTTTTAATGTGTGCCTCAAAGGAGAGAGTTGGGTCAAAGATAATACCCAGATTTTTTACCGTGTCGCCTTGTTTAATTGTTTGGTTGTCAAATGTTAGAGTTGTATTATTAAATAGAGTTCGGTGTCTAGCAGGAACGATAATCAGCATTTCCGTTTTTTTGGCGTTGAGTTGCAAAAAGTTAGCGGACATCCATTGTTTAATTTCATTAAGACACGCCTCCAGCTGACTACAATCCGGCGTGTTGGTCAGCTTTAGGGGCATGTAGAGTTGGGTGTCATCAGCATAACAGTGAAAGCTAATTCCGTATTTGCGTATGATGTCACCTAGCGGCAGCATGTAGATGCTGAAGAGTGCAGGGCCAAGGACCGAACCCTGGGGAACTCCACACGTTACCTTAACGTAGTCCGAGGTCACATTGTTATGGGAGACACACTGCATCCTATCAGTAAGATAAGAGTTAAACCAAGACAGGGTTAAGTCTGACATACCAATTCGTATTTTGATACGTTCTAATAAAATATTATGATCGACGGTATCGAAAGCAGCGCTAAGATCGAGGAGCAGCAACATAGATGACGCATCAGAATCCATTTTTGCGAGGGCTGTCTCCGTGGAGTGATTTGCCCTGAAACCGGATTGAAAGGTTTCACATAGATTGTTAGATGCTAAGTGTTCATTTAACTGCTCCGCAACAATTTTTTCAAGGATTTTTGAAATAAAGGGAAGGAGAGACACCGGTCGGTAGTTTACCATGAGGTCAGGATCGAGGTTAGGTCTTTTAAGAAGAGGATGAATAACCGCTTTTTTGAATGCTAGGGGAACAGTGCCCGAGGAGAGTGATAAGTTTATAATATTTAGCACTGATGGACCTAATAATACAAAGAGCTCCTTGATCAGTTTCCCAGGAAGAGGGTCAAGTAAACATGTTGTCTGTTTTATTCCATTTACACGTTGTAACAATTCCTCTAATGTTATTTCCTCAAAACGAGAGAAACTATTTTGGAGGGCAGTATCCGCCGTATATACCATTGTGTCAGTGTTAATAGAACCCCGTTGTAGCTGGGACGCATTGTCTTTAATCTCCTTTCTAATGACTTCAATTTTCTTACTAAAGAATTGCATAAAGTCATCAGCTGAGTGGGTTGAGCTACTGGAAGGGGCCCCTTGTTGGGTTAGCGATGCTACCGTACTAAACAAAAATTTAGGATCGTTTTTATTACGGTGGATGCGATTTGAGTAATATTTAGCTTTAGCTAAGGTAAGCATGCGTTTATAAGTTATTAAACCATCACTCCATGCTTGATGGTACACCTCAAGTTTGGTCGTGCGCCATTTGCGTTCCAGCTTTCTACATAATAATTTCTGAGCTCTAGTTTCTTCTGTAAACCATGGGGTGCGCTTTTTTGGAGCCTTTTTTAACTTTAGCGGTGCTATGTTATCAATGGTTTCGCGCAGGGCGTCGTTAAAGTTGTTAGTGAGGTTATCAATAGAGCCCTCATACTTTGGGAATGGTGCCATTACCGAGGGCAGTAGGTCAGCAAGAGTTGTCGTTGTGGCCGTATTAATGTTGCGGCTGCTATAGCAGTTATTATTATTATTAGTTTGACGAACATGCGTCTGAACCTCGAATTTTATAAGGTAATGATCAGACAATACTTTAGTATACGGGAGTATCGTAACTTTGGAAACGGTGATACCCCTGACAAGCACTAAGTCTATCGTATTACCGTTGCGATGCGTGGGTTCATTTATTATTTGTGTGAGACCACAGCTATCAATTATAGTCTGGAGCGCTACGCACGGTGGGTCCGATGGGGTATTCATATGGATATTAAAGTCCCCCATTATGATTATATTATCGGCGTGTGTCACTAGATCAGCAACGAACTCTGAGAATTCATTGATAAAGTCCGAATAGGGCCCTGGGGGGCGGTAGATAACAACTAGGTGTAGAGGCAGCTGTGTGACAGACCTCATAGTAAGCACCTCAAACGATTTATATTTATTATTTATGTTAGGACTAAGGTTAAAGTTTTCGCTGTATATTAGTGCGACCCCCCCACCCCTTTTAAGCGGACGGGCAATATGCGCATGTGTAAAGTTAGGAGGACATGCCTCATTTAGCGCAAAAAAGTCGTTTGGTTTAAGCCAGGTTTCGCTGAGACCGATGACGTTAAGATTGTTGTCTCTGATAATATCATTAACTAATAACGTTTTGGGAGACAATGATCTTATGTTTAAAAAACCTATATTATAGGTAGTGGGCTGTTTTAGGGAGTTTTTGATCAAATTAGCCGTAGTAGCAATATTAATAATGTTGTGTTTATTATGCCCAGTGCATTTAGTATAGTTACGACCATATCTAGGAATTGATACGACAGGAATTTTCTGATTGTTTGATTGTTGCTTTGATAAACTGCACGCATCATGGTTAGCCACTTCAGTAACGGGAATTTTCCAATTGTTTGTTTGTTGCTTTGATAAACTGCACGCATCATAGCTAGCCACCTCCTTAGAACACATGTCCAACTCTGAAACACTCAAAGCAGAAAAAACGTGTTCTAATTTAACTGACTCCTTACCCAGTCCAGTAGTCTCGCATTTTCCATTTAAATCCGTCTTCAGGATGGAGGGAAGTGGTGTTCTGTGGGGATTAGCCTTCTGCTTTGTTTTTAGCCCCGCTCGACATCCGCGTTTCCGATCACACCGCTGGCGTCTGCTCCGTAGACGGCCCCCGCTGCTACTATACTCCCCTGCTTCACAGGCCGCTGGATGTAGCCACCGACATATTCCCACGCTAGTTAGCACGTTTAGCACGCACGCGTCTATCAGTCCAAAACGGCCCGATATGTCCACATCCAGAAGTGTCTGGCGGTCGTACGTGATCACGGAGTGACCACGATGTGAGCCAGCCATAAAGTTTGTAGAATTGTCCGGTATTTCTGCCAAATTTTCCATCTTTAGCAAGAGCCCCTCGAGGATATGTTTCGAAGGGCCAATTTATTTCAGGCCAGGACAATTGAAAACACTATTTTGAATAGCTGCAACAAAACGTATATAAGTAACAAACCGCATAATAATAAGAATATAGCTGTAAACCTGGTTTTACCCAAGGAAGGTACACATAACATACTCAGGGCCTAACCAGGCATTTTTTTTTCTCTCAACGAATTCGGAAATAAATTCATGTCTTCAGGAGATCAATTCTGTTCTGAAGCCCGGAACACTCGATGAATTTTCCCAGTTTTAGTTTAGAGATAAGGAAAGATTGGCCTGGCCCACGAGGATCCCTCTTTATGTTTGTGAACTTTATAGTCTATACATTTAGAGTGATGTGACAATCAAACACACTAAAAGTCTAGAATGAAAGAGTATATAAGAGAATTGACAGAGTGTGTGTACCTTCGGTGCTGAATGATGAGCAGAGGCAGAGTTTGGAGCGCTTTCTTTAGCTCACTTTCCATGTTTATGTGCTCACTGTCCACTGTGTCCAGCTGCCTGAAAGCGGGTGACTCCACTGTAGAAATAGCCTGCGGGAAGTCCTGTGGGGAGTGCTCAGAGAGTATGGGGTATCGGACTGTCTGATTGTGGCAGTCCGCTCCCTGTACGATCAGTGTCAGAGCTTGGTCCGCATTGCCGGCAGTCAGTCGGACAGGATTGCAGTGAAGGTTGGACTCCGCCAAGGCTGCCCTTAGTCACCGATTCTGTTTATAACTTTACGGACAGAATTTCTAGGCGCAGTCAAGGCGTCGAGGGGATCCGGCTTGGTGGCTGCAGGCTCAGGTCTCTGCTTTTTGCAGATGATGTGGTTCTGATGGCTTCATCTGGCCAGGTGCTTCAGCTCTCACTGGGTCGGTTCGCAGCCGAATGTGAAGCGACCGGGATGAGAATCAGTGGTTCTGGCCCGGAAAAGGGTGGAGTGTTATTTCCGAGTTGGGGAGGAGTCTCTGACCCAAGTGGAGGAGTTCAAGTGCCTCGGAATCTTGTTCACGAGTGAGGGAAGAGTGGATTGTGAGATCGACAGCCGGATCGATGCGCCGTCTTCAGTAATGCGGACGCTGAATCGAACCGTTGTGGTGAAGAAGGAGCTGAGCCGTAAGGCAAAGCTCTTGATTTACTGGTCAACCTATGTTCCCATCCTCACCTATGATCTTGAGCTTTGGGTTATGACCAAAAAGGACAAGATCACGGGTACAAGCCACCGAAATGAGCTTCCACTGCCCGGTGGCGGGTCCCTCCCTTAGAGATAGGGTGGGAAGCTCTGCCATCCGGGGGGAAGCTCAAAGTAAAGCCGCTGCTCCTCCACATCGAGAGGAGCCAGATGAGGTGGTTCGGGCATCTAGTCAGGATGCCACCCGAACGCCTCCCTATGGAGGTGTTTAGGGTACGTCCAACTGGTAGAAGGCCACAAAGAAGACCCAGGACACGTTGGGAAGACTATGTCTCCCGGCTGGCCTGGGAACACCTCAGGATCCCCCGGGAAGAGCTGGACGAAGTGGCTGGGGAGAGGGAAGTCTGAGCTTCCCTGGTTAGGCTGCTGTCCCCACGACCCAACCTTGGATAAGCGGAAGAAGATGGATGAATGGATGGCAATCAATCAATCAATCAATCAATGTTTATTTAGATAGCCCTAAATCACAAGTGTCTCAAAGGGCTGCACAAGCCACACCGACATCCTCGTTTCAGAGCCCACATCAGAGCAATGAAAAACTCACAACCCAGTGGGATGTCAATGAGAAGGACAATGAGAAACCTTGGAGAGGACCGCAGATGTGGGTGAACACCCCCTTTAGGGGAGACTGGATGCAATGGACGTCGAGTGGTTCTAGCATAATATTGTGAAAGTCCAGTCTATAGTGGATCTAACATAATAGTGAGAGTCCAGTCCATAGGGGCCAGCAGGAGACCATCCCGAGCGGAGACGGGTCAGCAGCGCAGAGATGTCCCCAACTGATGCACAGGCGAGCGGTCTGCCCCGGGTCCCGACTCTGGACAGCCAGCACTTCATCCATGGTCACCGAACCTGTGCCTCCCCCCCTTCAACAAGGGAGAAGGGGGCAGAGCAGAAAAGAAAAGAAACGGCAAATAAACAGGTCTAAAAAGGGGGTTTATTCAAAGGCTAGAGTATACAAATGAATTTTAATATGGGACTTAAAGACTTCTACTCAGGTAACATCTCTAGCTGTTACCGGGAGGGCATTCCAGAGTACTGGAGCCCGAATAGAAAACGCTCTATAGCCCCCAGACTTTTTTTGGGTTTTGGGAATCACTAATAAGCCGGAGTTCTTTGAACGTAGATTTTTTGCCGGGACATATGCTAGGGAGCATTGCAAAGTCCAGAGGATAGTAGGTGTAAAGCGGGAGTCAATGCATCTTTTGATTACCGCTCCACTGGCTTCCTGGAGCTTTTTTTTTTTTTTTTAATGATTAAAAATGGAAAAAGATGGCGGGGGAAACATTTTTTTGTTTTTGTTTTAGTATGTTTTTTGTTTGAGGACAAACATGACACAATATGTCGTGTGTATGCTTACCTGATGAGAGCATTTGATGGACATCGTTTTGTCCTACTAATTTTGGCGGTTCTTGAACTCACCATAGTGTGGGCTGTGACGCAACAGTTTGTTTACGTATGACGTTTGTCATATATAGAAGTAATAAATGTAATAAATATGTCATATGTAGTTTGTTAACATGTGAAATCTTCCACTCATTCTTTGTCTCATTTTGTCCACCAAACGTTTTATCCTGTGCGTGAATGCACAGAGGTGCGCTTTGTTGGTGTTATTGACTTGTTGGAGTCCTGATCAGGCATATTTGGTTACAGCATGACTGCAAGCTAGCCAATGCTAACATGCTATTTAGGCTAGCTGTAGCTACATATTGCATCATTATGCCTCATTTTGTAGGTATATTTGAGCTCATTTAATATCCTTTACTTTTATCCTCTTTGTATATAATTTAGTTTTGCATGAATGTGAGTGTGAATTTTGTCAATCTATCTGTGTCGGCCCTGTGATGAGGTCGCGACTTGTCCAGGGTGTACACCGCCTTCCGTCCGAATGCAGCTGAGATAGGCTCCCTTCTTCTTCCTGCTTGCTCCTTTTGTTTGGTCTTGTCTACATTTTTTTGAAGCACGTGACGTCTACTAAACCAGTTGTAAAAAAAATAAAAAATAAAAATAAAAAAATTCAAAAAATGAGGGTGCGGTCGGTGGAAGCTTCCGGAAGGAGAGACGCGGAACTACCAAACATTTGGAGTGAATTTGGCGGCGGCTAGAGTGTCTAGATCTGTTTTGGCGGTTGAGCATAAGCTGTTTTGTGACTGGATCGAGATGCAAGGGGATAGTGACGGGATGTATGAGGATAGTATGGAAATGGATAGGACTAGAGGGGAGAGAGAAAAGAAGGGGAGAGGAGGGAGTGAAGGAAAGTCGAGTGCTAAAAGAGTGCATGAAGACGATGAAGAGGTTGATAAGAGGAAAAGGGTTATGGTGGATGAATATAAGATAATGTATACATTTAAATCAAACCAAGATATGAATGACATTAGTTTGATGACACTGGTTAAGGGATTAAAGAAGGACATTGGAGAGGTGGAGATAGCGAAGGTGCTCAGGGACGGACGGCTGTTGATTAAATGCAAAAATGGAGAGCAAAAGAACAAAGCAATGCGATTGCAAAAACTGTGCAACAAAATAATAAAGGAAAAAATCGAAGTGGGAGAACGAAAGGGGGCAAGAGGAGTCGTGACAGGAATCCCAAGAGGAGAACATTTAGATGATCTGAAAAGAGAAATAAAAGGAGGAACTGTCACTATGATGAAAAGAATGATGGCATTTAAGAACGGTGAAAAGACTGAGAGCGAATCCGTGCTAGTGCAATTTGCAGAGGAGGTCCTACCAGAGAGAATCATTATTGGGTATTTAAGCTTCTATGTTAGAGCTTACGTGCCACCCCCAGTACGTTGTTTCAAGTGCCAACGCTATGGGCACATAGCTAGTGTTTTTCATGCTAAGATGAGATGTGGACGGTGTGGAGGGGAGCATGAATATGGACAATGTGGAGAAAATGAACAGGTCAAGTGTTGTAATTGTGGCGGGAATCACACAGCAGCGTATGGGGGCTGCATCATAAGAAAACAGGCAACAGAAGTACAGCAAATCAGAGTTGAAAGAAATATTACATACGCAGAGGCAGTTAAAATAAGAAATCAAGAAAGTGCAGAACAGGACAGAAGTGAAAATAGTTCAAGAAATAAAAAACAAGAGGCAGCAAATACAGGAATTTCCATGGATAAACTAGTTGTATTCCTGGCTTATGTAATAAATTGTACAGAACAGGCTAGAAACAAGACTGAGAAAATCAAAATAATTGTCAAAGCAGGAGCAAAGTTTTTAAATTTAAAAGAACTATCCTGGGAACAGGTGCAAGATGAACTACAGAGAGTAGACGAGACCGAGTCATGTTACCACAATCCAACGCCATGTTAATTGTTCAGTGGAATGCCAGAAGTTTGATAGCAAATGGACAGGAATTAAAGGGATATTTTAATAATATGAAAAATAAACCACATATAATATGTATTCAAGAAACATGGCTGAAGCCAAAATTAAACTTTATAATAAAAGGATATATAACGATACGTAAAGATAGGAATGATGGGCAAGGAGGAGGATGTGCCATATTTATTAAGGAAGATATGCATTATTCAATATTAAAAGTAAAACAAGAACTAGAGATAGTAGGAGTAGAAGTATGGAATAATAAAGAAAGATACAAAGTACTAAACTTCTATAATCCATGCAAGAAATTAGAAATTCACCAACTAGAAACAATAATCGAGCACTGGAGTGGCAATATTATTTGTTGTGGTGACTTTAATGCACATAGCACAATGTGGGGTGAAAGGGATGACTGGAATGGGGATACATTGGAAGCACTTTTGGAGGAAAAAGAACTGGTGTGTGTGAATGATGGGTCGGGAACAAGGTTAGATGTCGTCACGGGTAAAGAAACAGCAATAGATTTAACACTAGTGTCACAAGGGTTAGCAGGAAAGGTGGAGTGGGAAGTAAATAAATACAGCACAATGGGAAGTGATCACTATCCAATCTTCATTCACATAAACATAAATCATAGGACAGAAAGCACTAGAATAGAAGGAAGACGGAAGTATAATCATGGTGACTGGGGGAAATTTAGGGAAATTACCGACATAACTTTAAAGGAAGTAGATATAAATCAAGATATTGAACAATTAAATACAGATATTACAAAGTGCATAATAGAAGCAGCCGAACAGAGCATACCAAGGAATAGTATAGGGAGAAGAAGGAAGATAGTGCCGTGGTGGACACAAGAGTGTACAGATGCAATACAAGAACGGAATAGAGCATTTAGAATACTGAGAAGAACACATAATTTCCAAGACATGATCCAATATAAAAGGCATCAAGCTAGATTAGATTAGATTAGATTAGATAGTACTTTATTTATTCCGTCAGGAGAGTTCCTTCAGGAAAATTACAATTTTCAGCACAATCCCATTGAAGATCAGACAAACATTACAGGGAGATAGAACAGGATCGCTGACGGGTCTGCCGGCTTCCAGCGCCCCTTACAAAAAAGATGACATACAGGTAAACATGGGGGGCGGGGGGAAGAAAAGAATAGAAGATTAAAATAAAATAAAAAAAATCGGTCTTAGCCTGGGCCCTGGAGTGGGGGTGCAGACTGAGGCCAAGGGAAAAAATATAAAAATAAAATAAATAAATAAATAAAAAAAATAAAAAAAACAACAACTCATAGCCATAGTACACATCCCTCTTCCATGTGTGTAAGAGGGAAACATCAAAGAACACAGAGGACATTAAAGACATTAAAGCAGCAGATACAACCAGACACTTCTACATACAGCTATGAATAAAAAGTAAAATAAACATATACACTGTGGTGGCCTCTGCGGTGTTCCACGCCATTGTCCGCTGGGGAGGAGGGAGCATGGCCAGAGACAGGAGCAGACCCAACAAAGCAACCAAGACAGCCGACTCCACTCTCGGCCAATGTCCAGTCCGCATGGATGAGCGATGATACGTCCAAGGTGACTGATGTGTCCGACACCTGCTCACCCAGTCAAGACACCGCGAAGCCTCTCCGTCCCAGCGCTCAGTGCTAGCTCCGCAGCCCTGTCCCCTCATTCGCATCTCTTCCAGTCCCTCCAAACCGACTCCGGTGTAGCAGAGACCCAGCAGCTGGTCTCCATGGCCAAAAGGCTCCCGGGAGGCAGATCCAGAAGTCCACAAAAAAAGCACCACAGAGGTCACAAAAGTGACACCCCTTGTCACTCAGTCCCAAAGGGTCCCGGACCAAAATGCAAAAAAATATAATAACACATGAAAACAAGAGGGAAACACAAAAGGATGACACAAGAGCACAGAGCTCCTGCCTACAGCAGCCACTACAGCAGCGCCATCTTGGAAAAAAAAGAGTAAGGTATGTTATTAAAAAAACAAGAAAACACCATTGGAGAACTTTTTGTGAAACACTAAATAGAACAACTCCTTTAAGCCAAGTGTGGGGAATGATCAAGAGAATGTCAGGGGTCAGAAAAGAACATACAAATCATGTGATGAAAGATGGAACGCGGAGTGTGGTAGGAAATAAAGAAAAAGCAGAACTTTTAGCAAAAACCTTTGTTAAAGTGCACAGTAATGATAATTTGAGAAATGTAGAAAAACAAAAGAGAGAAGAAACAATTAGTTTAAATATTAAGGAAATGAAGGAAGACAACAATAATAGTTTTACCAACACTATGGATATGACATTTTCTTTGGATGAAATGGTTCGAATTTTAAAAAAAGTTAAAAATACGACGCCAGGGGAAGACCTGGTGAGTTATCAAATGATCAAAAATTTAGGTAGCATCGGCAAAGAAGTGGTCTTGAAATTATATAATAGGATATATGAAGAAGGAAAATTACCAGATGAGTGGAAAACAGCTGTAATAATTCCAATATGCAAGCCAGGGAAAGATCCGGAAGAGGCAGGAAATTATAGGCCGATAGCATTGACCTCATACAGTATTTGGGCAAAGTAATGGAAAAAATGATTAATGAAAGATTAATATATTATTTAGAGTCAAAAGAAATTGTAAAAAACTACCAAAGTGGTTTTCGCAAAGCAAGAAGCACAAATGACCCAGCAGTGCAGCTGGAAGAGGACATTAGAAAGGGACAAATAAATAAAGAAAGTATAATTGCGGTATTTTTTAACACAGAGAAAGCGTATGATATGTTGTGGAAACAGGGGTTGCTGATGAAACTAAATAAGATTGGGATTAGAGGAAGAATGTACAGATGGATAAAAGACTTTTTAACAAGTAGAACATTATTAGTAAAAATAGAGAATGAATATAGCAGAGAATACGAAGTGGAAAATGGGACCCCACAAGGGAGTATAATAAGTCCAGTACTATTTTCCATCATGGTAAATGAAGTTTTTAGTGAAGTGGAAGGGTTAGTGGAGGTGGCATTGTTTGCTGATGATGGAGTGATGTGGAAGAGAGGTAGAAATACAAATCATATAGAAAAGAAGATTCAAAAAGCCGTAAATAATGTTCAAGACTGGGGGACGGCTTGGGGTTTAAGATTCTCTGTTGGAAAGACAAAAGTCATAAATTTCACGAAGAGGAAAGTACAAAACAAGGTCCAAATAAAACTCTATGGAGAAAACATAGAAGAGGTACAAGTATTTAAATATTTAGGAATATGGTTTGATAAAAATATTAACTGGTCAACCCACATCAGCAAAATAGTGGAGAAAAGTAAAAAGGTGTTAAATATAATGAGGGCTTTGAGGGGTAAAGATTGGGGGGCTGATAGGTTGACATTGAAAACAATATATATCACTTTAATTCGATCTGTTATTGACTACGGATGCATTATTTATCAATCTGCTTCAAAAACACTACTTGGGAAAATAGACCGGATCCAGTCGCAGGCGTTAAGATTATGTTGTGGAGCTACTAAATCTACTCCAGTGGCAGCATTACAAGTAGAAATGAACGAAAAACCTTTGAACATGAGGAGAGATCAACTCTCAGCAGTTTATTGGGCAAACTTAAAAGGATCCAAGCAAGGACATCCAACCCGTCAAGTGCTACTAAACTGCCAAGAAAAAGAGAAGAAAAAAATGAATAGTTTTGGGTGGATAATAGGAGATATATGTATCAAAGCACAAATTGACAATATTAAAGTTAGCCCTACAGTACCAATTCCTGCAATACCACCGTGGATGTTTGAAAACCCAAAGGTAGACATGCAGTTACTGAAGAATAGAAATTTAAATAGTTACCAGATAGAACATTGGATTGAGGAAATGTTTTTTGATAACATCATGATATTCACAGATGCATCAAAAGCTATAAATAGTAAAGTAGGAGCTGCTGCAGTTATCCCACAGAGAAATATAGTGTTAAATAAAAGAGTCAGTGATAAACTATCTGTTTTTACGGGGGAATTGGTAGCAATTTATATGGCAGTTAACTGGATAGAGGAAAACAAAGCAAGGAAAGCAGTCGTGTGCTCGGACTCCAGCAGTGCATTGATGAGCATAAAAAACATAGCATCAGAAACAAGACTAGATATAGTTTATGAAATAGTTCAGGCAATCTACAGGATAAATAAAACGGGAGGTGTGGTAACATTTCTCTGGGTTCCTGCTCATGTAGGAGTTGATGGAAATGAGTTAGCTGATAGATACGCAAAACAAGCAACCACTAAAACAGAAGTAAACATGGAGATTAGGCACAGTAAAGAAGAAGTGAAGAGCATAATTAAGATAGAACACAATAAAAAGTGGCAGAATAATTGGAATAAGGAAACAAAAGGTAGAGAGTTTTACAAAGTCCAGAGGAGAGTAGGTGTCATGAGAGGAGGGGGTAGAAATAGGAAAGATGAACGCGTGGCGCAGTGGGAGAGTGGCCGTGCGCAACCCGAGGGTCACTGGTTCAAATCCCACCTGGAACCAACCTCGTCACGTCTGTTGTGTCCTGAGCAAGACACTTCACCCTTGCTCCTGATGGGTGCTGGTTGGCGCCTTGCATGGCAGCTCCCTCCATCAGTGTGTGAATGTGTGTGTGAATGGGTAAATGTGGAAGTAGTGTCAAAGCGCTTTGAGTACCTTGAAGGTAGAAAAGCGCTATACAAGTACAACCCATTTATCATTTAAGAATACATTATTACTAGAATGAGATTAGGCCATACATATCTAAATAGTTCACTAAAATTGATAGGCAAACATACTACAGGGCTGTGTGATTTTTGCCACCAGATAGAAAATGTTGACCATGTCTTAATACAATGTAGGAAATATAATAGAGAAAGAGAAATACTGGAAAATAAGTTAGCAAAAGAAAATATTAGGTTAGAAGTGGGAAGTATATTAGGATTGCATTCAGAAAACATAGGATAAAAAGCAATATACACATATTTAAAAAACACTGGGTTAAATAAAAGAATATAGAGTAGGGATCCACCTCGGTCCACACTCCATTACAGTAGATGGCGGTAATGCACACCAGAAGGTTGATTGCCAAACGCCATAAAAACAAAAGAAGAAGAAGGCTACGCATGCGCATGCGTGAACCGAGATTGCTTTCCGGATGGCGAATCAACTTTACCCTGTTTAAAAGACGTGAAGGGAAGTACTGCTAAACTTCCTTTATTTTGTTTTTAAACAAGCACAGCGGCACACAGGTTATCTACTTGTTTTTTATAATTCATCAAGGAACGTAAACCAGAAGCTTTCCAAGCTTCCCGACTAAAATAAGTAAAGTTTGAGTACATTTTGTGTCCAGGCGCCAAATGGTAAGTCTTTTTTTTTAAACGTCTATTTTGTTAGTCTATTAACTATCTCTTATTTCAGTGTGTAGACTGTGACAAACACACGTATACTATTCATATAAAACACAGAATAAGTTTACAAACCGTCACATCGGCCCAATTATCCAACTCAACATAATAATCCAACTCAAATTTTGAATTTTAAAATGACGGCATAAGGTGGCGACTTGTCCAGGGTGTACCCCGCCTTCCGCCCGATTGTTGCTGAGATAGGCGCCAGCTCCCCCCGCGACCCCAAAAGGGAATAAGCGGTAGGAAATGGATGGATAGCATAACGTAGTTTCAGCTACCGGAAGTGGATTTTTTTTTAAACGTTAATTTAGAAATTTCCACATTTACAGACAGACGAGAAACAATAATCAAAATAAGTACAAAACAGTACAAAATAAAACAGCGCCATCGGGTTGTAAATTCAAAGTAACTAAAATAGAATGCAAATATATACATATATATATATATACATATGTATATATATATATATATGTGTGTATATATATATATATATATATATATATATATATATATATATATATATATATATATATATATATACACCGTATTTCCTTGAATTGCCGCAGGGCATATAGTATGGTCAAACTCGTGACGTCACGAGTGAAACTTCCCCTGTCATCATTTTCAAAATGGAGGAGGCTGATTTCAATACCGGTAATTTGAAATGGCTTAAAGGGTAGAAGATTAAGAGCTGTTCAGTAGGATTTAAGGTCCAAGCTTACATCACACTCAAATGTTTACTGCATGCCTTTGGTAAGTTCCAGAGTGAGAAGAGGTTTTAAAATAATTTGCGCATGCTTACTTACCCCTTGTTTACCTGTATCTCACCTTTTTTGTAAGGGGCGCTGGAAGCCGGCAGACCCATCAGCGATCCTGTTCTGTCTCCCTGTAATGTTTGTCCTATCTTGAAAGGGATTGTGCTGAAAATGTTAATTTTCCTGAAGAAACTCTCCTGACGGAATAAATAAAGTACTATCTATCCATCTATCTATCTTTTACCGCATGCCTTTGGTAAGTGCAGGAGTGAGAAGAGGTTTTAAATTAATTAGCGCCCTGACGGCAATTCAAGGAAATACGGTATATATATATATATATATATATATATATATGTACATATGTATGTATATATATATATATATGTATATATATGTGTACATATATAAGTATATAAGTATATATGTATATATGTATGTATATATGTATACGCATATGTATATATATATATATATATGCATATATGTATGTATATATGTATGTATGTATGTATACGCATATGTATATATATATATATATATGTATGTATATTTATGTATGTATGTATGTATACGCATATGTATATGTACATGTATGTATATATATGTATGTATGTATGTATACGCATATGTATATATACATGTATGTATATATATATGTATGTATGTATACGCATATGTATATATACATGTATGTATATATATATGTATGTGTATATGTATTTGTATGTATATATATATATGTGTATATGTATATGTATTTATATATATCCATCGAGCCATCGATCTTCTTCCGCTTATCCGAGGTCGGGTCGCGGGGGCAACAGCCTAAGCAGAGAAACCCAGACTTTGTGTATATATATATATATATATGTATGTGTGTATATATATGTATACATGTATATATATATATATATATATATATGTATATATATATATTAGGGATGCACCGAAATGAAAATTTGTGGCCGAAACCATATAAAATTTAAGCGCTTGGCCGAATACCGAATAATGAATGCAGTTTTTCACAACTTTTTTCAATTGCATAAATAGCCTAGAATACATTTTTAGACATGTTTTTCAAGTAAAGTAAATTTTTATTGAATATTGATATTTTTTTAATATTCCAGTAGCCTTTGCTTTTCAAAAAAAGCACAGTTTTTCATTTATATTAGGCCTTCAAACAAAACATGCATTCCAAAAAAATAATGAAGTGCATTAAAGTGGATAAACCCACCACAAATGAATTATTGTCCTTTTGGCAAAAGTCTGCTTAGCCATAGTAGATAGGCTAATAATGTAAACAGAAGGCTCAAGTAAATCTCAATTAAGTGTGTGCTTGTAACCTCTTACACTTATACAGGTAGCCTACACAACAGGCTAATAATGTAAACAGAGGCCCCACTAAATCTCAATAAGTGTGTGCTTGTAACCTCATACACTTATACAGGTACACAACATATCCCAGGCCGGAACAGATTTGTCAATAACAGTACTTCAGCTTCAGAATGAAAAGAAGGAAACTAACTATGTATAAAACAATTTTAATGTAATTTATTTTAATATAAATAACTTTAGCCCGGTCTATTTGCCACATTTCAAACATCCTGGTGAATGCGTCGGATATGGCTGCTGCCGTATGGGACCCTCTGAACTCCTGTGAGTGAAGTACAATGTTTTGTAACCTGAAATCCTCGTCTACCCATTGTGCAGTTCAACTCAGCATGCTGGTGGGGCTGACATCCGCGCTCCATATGTCTGTCTTGAAGCTGAAGTGAATATCATTATCTTTAACCAAGAGCTCGTGGACGCGGGCTGCAACACTGTCATACATCTCCGGTAAGCACACATCAGAAAAATACTGTCTGCTCGGTATCGTGTAACGGGGCTCAATGTGCTCCATGAGTCTCCGAAAGCCGATGTCCTCCACAACACAAAACGATTGATCATCCAAAGCCATAAACTCCATTACCTTCTTTGTAATTCCGTTTGCTTTGGCACTGTCAGTCGCAAACTTTTTCAGCCGCAGACGTCTCTTTCTCGTACTCGATATGCTTTTCTGGGTGTTTGGCTTTTAAATTATAAATTAAAGCAGTAGTGCTGAAGGTCTTTGCTGAGGCACTTCCTCAAGACAGTTTGGCTGAACATTCGTTGCAAACTGCAATTATTTTGTCACTTTCCGACACTTTAAAATATCTCCACACTGCTGACATTTTTCCGAAGGCGCCAGGTTACAACGTCACCGCGTCACTGCACGTTGGTTGATTGCGTCACTGCGTCAAAAAATTGCGTCATTGCGTCACACGCCACTATTCGGCCTTGCTTTTAACTCATTCCACCGAAGGCCAAATGTGGCTTTTTTTGCCATATTCGGCCGAATATATTCGGTTACTGATTAATCGGTGCATCCCTAATATATATATACATATATAATAAAGTACAAAGCCATAGGCTCACTCAATTTCAGTAAATAACTTAAATTTGGAACACAGCATCATCGTTTTCACAGTTATTTTGTTGTTATAGATGGATAGAAATTTATTTAAAAATAAAAGATTAAAATTAAATTAAAGAAAATCTGTCTAAGCCTGGGCCTCTGGAGAGGGGGTCCAGACTGAGGCCAAGGGGAAAAAAATTAATAATAAAAAAAAAACCCTCATAGCCTTAGTACACATCCCTCTTACATGTGTGTAAGAGGGAAACATCAGAGAAAACAAAAGACATGAAAGACATTAAAGCAGCAGAGCTGATACAACCAGCCACTTCTGCATACAGCTATGAATAAAAGGTAGAGCGTGTTTTAATGTAGAGTTTTAAATATTTTTTAATGGCACAAAAGACAGGTCGGGTATTGAGAAACTTACATTTATGAATACAAACCTTAGCCAATAGAATAATGAGGTTGCAAAGGTAAAGCATGATTTGTGTATAACTCAACTTAAGTTAGTTTGCAACATCACAAGTGATAAATTGACCTTCCAAACAAAAACTTGGCCATTTTTTTTTCACTCTTGCATTTAAGCAAGAACTTTGGTCAGATATCCGTAATCATGTTTTCAGATTAGTAGACATAACACATGATATTATTGCAGGGGTGTTAAACTCGTTTTTTTTGTTTTGTTTGTTTGAGATAATTTTTTGAAATTTCTTATGCATTTTAGTATTAAAAATATTTTTTCACGTACACTGTGAAAAAAATAAAATCAAATCTGTATATTTCCCATTTAATTTCTGGTCACCATTTAAAAAAACAACTACATTATAACATAGCAGGGCTGAGCAATATGGACACAAAAAAGTATATCTCGATTAGTGTTGTCCCGATACCGGTACCAAAATTATTTTGCTAGTTTTCGGTACTTTTGTAAATAAAGGGGACCACAAAAAATTGCATTATTGCCTTTATTTTAACAAAAAAAAAATCATAGGGTACATTAAACATATGTTTCTTATTGCGAGTTTGTCCTTAAATAAAATAGTGAGCATACTAGACAACTTGACTTTTAGTAGTAAGTAAACAAACAAAGGCTCCTAATTTAGTCTGCTGACGTATGCAGTAACATATTGTGTCATTTATCTACCTATTATTTTGTCAAAATTATTAAGGACAAGTGGTAGAAAATGAATTATTAATCCATTTGTTCATTTACTGTTAATATCTGCTTAGTTTCTCTTTTAACATGTTCTATCTACACTTCTGATAAAATGTAATAATCACTACTGATTGGCACCTGGCCACAGCTGAGGGGAAACAGCGCTCAGGGAGACAAGCAGGAAACTACCAAAAAAAGAGTGCTGACAGGAAATAAAACAAACACAGAAGAAAAACTAAAACATAACCAAACTGTCAGGGACAAGCCTGACAGTTATTACATGATATAGGTACACTTGCAGTGGGTATATTAAAGAAATTACATATTGTTATGAAGGTGTCTGTTACAACATGATATATGTACACTTTTGGTGTGTCTATAAAATATATTACATATTGTTATGAAGGCCTGTGTTACTACATTGTGTATGTATATGTATATGTATATATATATATATATATATATATATATATATATATACACATACTTGCAGTGTGTATATTGTACATAAATATTGTTATGACAGTGTCTGTTACTACATCATATACACTCGCAGTGTGTATATTGTACGTATTACATATTGTTATGAAGGTGTCTGTTACTACATTATATATATACTTGCAGTGTGTATATAAAACATTACATATTGTTATGAAGGTGTCTGTTACTACATTATATGTACACTTTTGGTGTGTCTACAGCTAATATTCTTTCTTTGCCCCGTTTTTTTTTTTTTTTTTACAGAATTAACTGAAGTCGTACAGAAGACTCCTTACTAGCAATGCGTCCTGGATTTTTAGGCACTAAAGAAAAGGCCTGTCCTGCGTTCCAACAATCGACTGCCATTGCTCCGCTCTCTTCACCTCGGAACAGTCATGTCATGAGTGATTCAGCGGGTCACTCGGAGGACGAACTGCTCAACACCGCGGAAGCAAATCGGTCTGAGCGACACTGTGAAGGCAGTCATCTAGCCAGCCTCCAACAGGAACAAACTGGAAGCCAAGCAAACGCAGCAATTGGACTGGTCCAGAGATCTCACCGACGACCGGGGACATCAGAGACGGTCAATGAAAATGGCAAATCATTTTTAGATTCTCCCATTTCATCAACGAAGACAAACGCCAGCTACCACCCAACGCAGCAGCCATCGCATAATTCACAGAGGGCTTTGGATTTTGGACAAATGAGAGCGCAAAATCTCAACTTTGCCCCTTTGACCGTTGGTGGGAAACAGATGTGTTCTACCCCGTTAAAATGTGGACATTCGCCAAGACGAGGACAAAAGCCGCCAACAGATGAACAAATACAATCCGTGATTGAAGAAAGGCTTGCGTACTTTACGACTTTAAACAACAGTGATCATGGATCTGCAGCCACTACCAAAGGTACAACAGTCACACAACAAATATAAAGTTCAAGTACCAATGATTGTCACACACACACTAGGTGTGGCGAAATTATTCTCTGCATTTGAGCCATCACCCTCGATCACCCGAAAATGTTGGTGATTTAACCCACAATTCCAACCCTTGATGCTGAGTGCCAAGCAGGGAGGTAACGGCTCCCATTTCTATAGTCTTTGGTATGACTCTGCAGGGGTTTGAACTCACAACCTACCCATCTCAGGGCGGACACTAATAGCCAACCTTCGTCTGGATTGTAAACACTTTCAGCAGTTGTGGAGCGGGTGCAGCCCGTAGAAGTGAAGTTAAGTGAATTATATGTACAAACCCCGTTTCCATATGAGTTGGGAAATTGTGTTAGATGTAAATATAAACGGAATACAATGATTTGCAAATCCTTTTCAACCCATATTCAACTGAATACACTACAAAGACAAGATATTTGATGTTCAAACTCATACATTTTTTTTTTGCAAATAATTAACATAGAATTTCATAGCTGCGACACGTGCCAAAGTAGTTGGGGAAGGGCATGTTCACCACTGTGTTACATCACCTTTTCTTTTAACAACACTCAATAAATGTTTGGGAACTGAGAAAACTATTTGTTGAAGCTTTGAAAGTGGAATTCTTTCCCATTCTTGTCTTATGTAGAGCTTCAGTCGTTCAACGGTCCGGGGTCTCCGCTGTCGTATTTTACGCTTCATAATGCACCTGGGGATAGGTTGATTGGCAACCCTAAATTGGCCCTAGTGTGTGAATGTGAGTGTGAATGTTGTCTGTCTATCTGTGTTGGCCCTGCGATGAGGTGGCGACTTGTCCAGGGTGTACCCCGCCTTCCGCCCGATTGTAGCTGAGATAGGCGCCAGCGCCCCCCGCGACCCCGAAAGGGAATAAGCGGTAGAAAATGGATGGATGGATGGATAATGCGCCACACATTTTCGATGGGAGGCAGGTCTGGACTGCAGACGGGCCAGGAACGTACCCGCACTCTTTTTTTACGCTCTTGTAACATGTGCTGCATGTGGCTTGGCATTGTCTTGCTGAAATAAGCAGGGGCGTCCATGAAAAAGACGGAGCTTAGATGGCAGCATATGTTGTTCCAAAACCTGTATGTACCTTTCAGCATTAATGGTGCCTTCACAGATGTGTAAGTTACCCATGCCTTGGGCACTAATGCACCCCCATACCATCACAGATGATGGCTTTTGAACTTTGCGTCGATAACAGTCTGGATGGTTCGCTAAACCTTTGGTCCAGATGACATGATGTGGAATTTTTCCAAAAACAATTTGAAATGTGGACTCGTCAGACCACAAAACACTTTTCCACTTTGCACCAGTCCATCTTAGATGATGTCAGGCCCAGCGAAGCCGGCGGCGTTTCTGGATGTTGTTGATAAATGGCTTTCCCTTTGCATAGTAAAGCTTTAACTTGCACTTACAGATGTAGCGACAAACTGTATTTAGTGACAGTGGTTTTCCGAAGTGTTCCTGAGCCCATGTGGTGATATCATTTAGAGATTGATGTCAGTTTTTGATACAGTGCCGTCTGAGGGTTCGAAGGTCACTGTCATTCAATGTTGGTTTCCGGCTATGCCGCTTACGTGGAGTGATTTCTCCAGATTCTCTGAAACTTTTGATGATATTATGGACCGTAGATGTTGAAATCCTTAAATTTCTTGCAATTTCACTTTGAGAAACGTAGTTCTTAAACTGTTTGACTATTTGCTCACGCAGTTGGAGACAAAGGGGTGCACCTCGCCCTATCCTTTCTTGTGAAAGACTGAGCATTTATTGGGAAGCTTTTTTTATACCCAATCATGGCACCCACCTGTTCCCAATTAGCCTGCACACCTGTGGGAGGTTTCAAATAAGTGTTTGATGAGCATTTCTCAACTTTATCAGTATGTATTGCCACCTTTCTCAACTTGTTTGTCACATGCTGCTTGCATCCAATTCTAAAGTTAATGATTATTTGCACACAAAAAAAAGTTTATCAGTTTGAACATCAAATATGTTGTCTTCGTAGCATATTCCACCGTATATGGGTTGAAACATATTTTCCCAACTCATATGGAAACAGAGTTTGTATACAGCGATTTACAGTGTAAAACCCTTTTATCTAAGTTATATTTTTAAACCAGTGTGGGTGACACCGGGAGCAAGTGGATGAAGCGTCTTGCCCAAGGAAAACAGCTGTGACAAGGATGGCAGAAGCAGGGATTGAACCTAGAATTTAGCCGCTCTACCAACCGAGAAACACTGCCCCAAAATAGCATGCGATAATTTGAATACCGTATTTTCCGGACCATAGGGGGCACAGCCGATGAATGTTCTATTTCAATTTTTTTTTCATATATAAGACGCACCAGATTATAAGGCGCATTAAATGCCTACTGAAATGAGAGTTTCTTATTTAAACGGGGATAGCAGGTCCATTCTATATGTCATACTTGATCATTTCGCGATATTGCCATATTTTTTCTGAAAGGATTTAGTAGAGAACATCGTCGATAAATTTCGCAACTTTTGGTCGCTAATAAAAAAAGCCTTGCCTGTACCGGAAATAGCAGACGATGTGCTCGTGACGTCACGGGTGTGAGGTCTCCTCACATCCTCACATTGTTTATAATGTGAGCCACCAGCAGTAAGAGCAATTCAGACCAAGAAAGCGACGATTTCCCCATTAATTTAAGCGAGGATGAAATATTTGTGGATGAGGAAAGTTAGAGTAAAGCACTAATAAAAAAATTTAAAAAAAGGAAAAGGTGACGGCTCCAGGCGGTGGCTTTTTTTCTTTTCTTCTTTTTTTTTCTTTTTCATGAAAAAGGGAGGTTTTTGTGGTTGGTGCACTAATTGTAAGTGTATATTGTGTTTTTTATGTTGATTTAATTAAAAAAAATATATATTTTTTTTTTTTTTAAATAAGAATTAATAAAAAATTATTCTGCGGCCCTGTACCAATCGGGCCATGGCCCGGTGGTTGGGGACCACTGCTTTACACCACTGCATCCCACGCTTTGCATTTGACTTGGTGATTTATGGATTAGATGCAGCTGACCGGCCATGGAAACCCATTCCATGAAAACTCTCTGCGTACTGTACGTGGGCTAATAGGATGGTCACATGAAGTTTGGAGCTCTATAGCAACCGACTGTGCAGAAAGTCTTTGCACTATGCGCTTCAGCATCCGCTGACCCCTCTCTATAAGTTTATGTGGCCTACCACTTGGTGGCTGAGTTGCTGTTGTTCCCAAACTCTTCGCTTTTCTCATAATAAAGTTGACTTTGTTATATTTAGGAGCGAGGAAATTTCACGACTGGATTTGTTGCACAAGTATCATCCTATGACTGGAAATCACTGAGATCGGCCCATTCTTTCACAAATGTTTGTAGAAACAGTCTCCATGTCTAAATGCTTGATTTTATACACCGGGCCAAGTGATTAAGGCACCTGATTCTCATCATTTGGATGGGAGGCCAAATACTTTTGGCGATATAGTGTATCACTAAACTTAGTTGTAAAAATTTGCTTCTGCGTCTGTCCTTGACACCCTTATTTCAGGCCGGCCCCTCTGGAAACACTGTGGAAACACTCCCCACCCACACTGCTTGGTGCCACGTCTGAACTGCTGTGACTTAGATTACCATAGTAACTAATTAGATTACCATAGTAACTAATTATATTACCATAGTAACTAGTATATCATGCAAAACCGCATATTTCAACCAATGAAATACTTTGTATACTTCAAGACTTATGGTCATTTGAAAACATCACTGCACATCATAATGGCAGCTATACTTTCCATGTTAAAGATATAAAAATATTTTGGAAATGTGCGACGGGCCAGATTGAAAAGCTTAACGGGCCACATGTGGACCTTAATTTCCTTAGGACTGGTCTATAGGAACTGCTTGGGGTCATAAATACAAACATGTCAAAAACATATGTCATGAGGAATACTTGGAATCATACTTGCCAACCCTCCCGATTTTCCCGGGAAACTCCCAAACTTCAGTGCCCCTCCCAAAAACCTCCAGGGGCAACTATTTTCCCAAATTTCTCCCCATTTCCACCCGGACAACAATATTGGGGGCGTGCCTTAAAGGCACGCTTGTAGCGTCCTCTACAACTTGTCGTAACGTCCGCTTTTCCTCCATACCAACAGTGATACAATATATGCGGATTTTACACACACACACAAGTGAATGCAACGCATACTTGGTCAACAGCCATACAGGTCACACTGAAGGTGGCCGT
Source organism: Nerophis ophidion (assembly GCF_033978795.1). NCBI lineage: Eukaryota > Metazoa > Chordata > Actinopteri > Syngnathiformes > Syngnathidae > Nerophis > Nerophis ophidion. The sequence goes on along the minus strand of NW_026906982.1, from coordinate 529,276 downwards.
ATAAACAACTTTAACACTAACAAATATGCGCCACACTGTGAACCCACACCAAACAAGAATGACAAACACATTTCGGGAGAACATCCGCACCGTAACAACATAAACACATCAGAACAAAGACCCAGAAACCCTTGCAGCACTAACTCATCTGGGACGCTACATCATACACCTCCTGCTACCACCAACCCCCCACCCCCCAACTCCCGAATTTGGAGGTCTCAAGGTTGGCAAGTATGCTTGGAATATGAAGATATCACAACTCTTTGTTTTAAAGATTTTGAACCCAGTTATTGCGAAAATTAATTTTATTTGAAATGGGGTCATTTTTGCCTTAACACACAACCTTTTGGGTGTGACGTTAGACTTGGCTTAGCTGCACCGATACATAAATAAGAATAAGCTAAAAGGAAGCCGCTCGTCTTTAACCCTTGTGTGGCGTTCGGGTCTGTGGGACCCATTTTCATTTTTTTATGAAAAGAAAAATTATACAATTAAGTATTCCAACTGAAACTCACTGACTTTGGCTCATTTTCTGTGAATAACATATCAATACATATTTAATGACCTCCCCCTTGCACATTTCTATTACATTTAAGATGTCCGGGTCCACTGGACCCGGGGTTAATAGAAGTGTGGAAATTGATGTTCTGTGTACCACATACACTCACAGCAGGCCTAGACAGGAGGAGGACAGAGTGTAGGTACACAAAACATCAGCGGGTCAAATGTGCGAGAAAATGAGAGCAACCTTGTGTGGGAACGGCAGGTGCAGAAACACAAAAGAAGAATCCCTGTGGGATGCAGGAACTGGCAGAGAAATTTTCTGGGCAATGTTCATATTACTCAGCCAGCGTTTGAACAGATGCTGAACAGATGTTTACCTTATCTCAATAAACATCTGTTGAGTATTTTAACATAAAAGTGTTTGATTGTGAGGCATTAAAAGCCACAAAATGCAATGGGTTCATCAGACCCACAAACGCTGGCTGAGTAACAACAATATGACCACTACACAAGGCTTAAACCCACGGTTAGCGTGGACCAGCTGAAGGAGCTCTGTGGAGTTTCCTAACTGGAAGAAAGCAAAAATGATTTGGAAAGGAGGGGTCGGTTCCCCTGTAGTAGTTCCAAGCGCCCAAAACCCTATCCCAGAGTCAGAAAAAGATACGATGGATAACGACTGTCCCTTTTATGCCCACAGAATGTCAGGAAGTGATGATGGAAGTCACCGCGACCTCCACCAAGCATCAAGAGCAGCCAATTGTTACAAAGCGCCACCCTTTTTTCAAGGTCAGAAATGGCTCATTACGAAATCTAAATAAGTCTTTTGGCTCCAATATGAGCAATAAACTAAAACGTTGCCAGGATCCTCATGCCAAGCTGGTCAAATTTGCAAAAAGTGGAAGTAAGGGTGAGAGGACACCCACTGGACAAAGTCTAGAGGAAGCACAATACGAAGACATTTCAGACGATGACGGAGAAAGGATCAAAGTATGTTGCAAAACACCCCAGTACGAAGACATTAGCGATAATGAGACATTTGAGATGCCATCGCCGACTGAATCCAGAATGGCACCGACACAAAGTGACACCTACCCACAGCGGGGCCAGACTGATGCTTATTGTGTTATTCCTCTAAACCTTTTGTCCCTGAAATATGAAGCCCCAAAAGCCCAGCGGGACGTTGATGAAGGTGCAACAAAAGAGACTAGGGAGCAAGGTCAACCAGCGCCAGCTTCGATACCGTCATCAGTCCCCAGTTTAGAGGTCTACGACTCGTCGGAAACGTACCAACAGGTCAACGCCATGCAATTCGCCGAGCATTTCGTCGTGCTTGACGACGAAATGGATGAGATGAAAGAAACCTTACAGGAGGAAGGTTTTGCATCCGTTGAGCTTGACAGCGGTGAAACTGAAGACAGTTGCGATTACTCCTCTGGATCGGAGCACAACTATATGACCGTGTCGGAGCATCTGCTGAATAGATCAGCCCCGTCGTGTTCTGAGGATGTTCATTCTGACCACAAAATTAAGGTAGAACATCGGCAAACATCTGTGGGTTTTAAGGGAGTTAAACACAAAACCAAAGAACCAACCGACAACTTGATAACAAATAAGATTATTATCGTTGATTCGTCAGATGATGAAAATGAGGTGCAACTGATTGACAGCACAGATTCTCTGCATGTCCACATCAGTACCTGCAGATCTATCACACCAGGAGGTGGTATCAGCCTGGACTGTAACGGGAGAAAACATCCCAGGAACAAAAGACTCTTGTCTGGGTCACTGGTTCCACGGAAAAAAGCATTACTTGAAAACGACCTTTGACAGTACATGACTTTTGTGTGTGTACACATGTCACCTGAACAGTTTTGTGTTATTTAGACGCAATATGTTCAACTTGCAGGCAGTATTTTTATTTTCAATAAAAGTCATTCCAAAATGTTCTTCTCTAAGTCAGTGTTTAACCATGGGTCCAAGAGCCGGACCGTTGTTGGGCCGTGAGTACCCCCTACAGGTCTGCCAGAAAAAAAATTCACAGCTGTGGTCCATATGGTCTACAGTGGTACAGAGTTGAAAATACACGTTCCCACCACTTTTGGCAGTGATCCGTCAGTCTGTTGACCGAACAGTGCATGACCGTGGTCGGGAGCAAAAATCATGAAGATGTTGTCTTAATGATGATTATTAATCACAGGCAGGTCAGGTTGACAGGAGCCCCTCACAGCAGTCAGAGCCGAGGGGAGTCCCACAACCCCGCACATCCAGACTGGAAATGAAATGTGCCTGGGCAAAGCTGCCGCTTGGTTTATCAATCAATCAATCAATCAATGTTTACTTATATAGCCCTAAATCACTAGTGTCTCAAAGGGCTGCACAAACCACTACGACATCCTCGGTAGGCCCACATAAGGGCAAGAAAAACTCACACCCAGTGGGACATCGGTGACAATGATGACTATGAGAACCTTGGAGAGAAGGAAAGCAATGGATGTCGAGCGGGTCTAACATGATACTGTGAAAGTTCAACATGATACTGTGAAAGTTCAATCCATAATGGATCCAACACAGTCGCGAGAGTCCAGTCCAAAGCGGATCCAACACAGCAGCGAGAGTCCCGTTCACAGCGGAGCCAGCAGGAAACCATCCCAAGCGGAGGCGGATCAGCAGCGCAGAGATGTCCCCAGTCGATACACAGGCGAGCAGTACATGGCCACCGGATCGGACCGGACCCCCTCCACAAGGGAGAGTGGGACATAGAAGAAAAAGAAAAGAAACGGCAGATCAACTGGTCTAAAAAGGGAGTCTATTTAAAGGCTAGAGTATACAAATTAGTTTTAAGGTGAGACTTAAATGCTTCTACTGAGGTGGCATCTCGAACTGTTACCGGGAAGGCATTCCAGAGTACTGTAGCCCGAACGGAAAACGCTCTATAGCCCGCAGACTTTTTTTGGGCTTTGGGAATCACTAATAAGCCGGAGTCCTTTGAACGCAGATTTCTTGCCGGGACATATGGTACAATACAATCGGCAAGATAGGATGGAGCTAGACCGTGTAGTATTTTATATGTAAGTAGTAAAACCTTAAAGTCACATCTTAAGTGCACAGGAAGCCAGTGCAGGCGAGCCAGTACAGGCGTGATGTGATCAAACTTTCTAGTTCTTGTCAAAAGTCTAGCAGCCGCGTTTTGTACCAACTGTAATCTTTTAATGCTAGTCATGGGGAGACCCGAAAATAATACATTACAGTAGTCGAGGCGAGACGTAACAAACGCATGGATAGTGATCTCAGCGTCTTTAGTGGACAAAATGGAGCGAATTTTTGCGATATTACGGAGATGAAAGAAGGCCGCTTTAGTAACGCTTTTAATGTGTGACTCAAAGGAGAGAGTTGGGTCGAAGATAATACCCAGATTCTTTACCGTGTCGCCTTGTTTAATTGTTTGGTTGTCAAATGTCAGAGTTGTATTATTAAATAGAGTTCGGTGTCTAGCAGGACCGATAATCAGCATTTCCGTTTTTTTGGCGTTGAGTTGCAAAAAGTTAGCGGACATCCATTGTTTAATTTCATTAAGACACGCCTCCAGCTGACTACAGTCCGGCATGTTGGTCAGCTTTAGGGGCATGTAGAGTTGGGTGTCATCAGCATAACAGTGAAAGCTAATACCGTATTTGCATATGATGTCACCTAGTGGCAGCATGTAGATGCTGAAGAGTGCAGGGCCAAGGACCGAACCCTGGGGAACTCCACACGTTACCTTAACGTAGTCCGAGGTCACATTGTTATGGGAGACACACTGCATCCTATCAGTAAGATAAGAGTTCAACCAGACAGGGCTAAGTCTGACATACCAATTCGTGTTTTGATACGTTCTAATAAAATATTATGATCGACAGTATCAAAAGCAGCGCTAAGATCGAGGAGCAGCAACATAGATGACGCATCAGAGTCCATCGTTAGCAATAGATCATTAGTCATTTTTGCGAGGGCTGTCTCCGTGGAGTGATTTGCCCTGAAACCGGATTGAAAGGTTTCACATAGATTGTTAGACGCTAAGTGTTCATTTAACTGCTCCGCAACAATTTTTTCGAGGATTTTTGAAATAAAGGGAAGGTGAGACACCGGTCGGTAGTTTACCATGGGGTCAGGATCGAGGTTAGGTCTTTTAAGAAGAGGATGATTAACTGCTTTTTTGAATGCTAGGGGAACAGTGCCCGAGGAAAGTGATAAGTTTATAATATTTAGCACTGATGGACCTAATAATACAAAGAGCTCCTTGATCAGTTTCCCAGGAAGAGGGTTAAGTCAACATGTTGTTTGTTTTATTCCATTTACACGTTGTAACAATTCCTCTAATGTTATTTCATCAAAACAAGAGAAACTATTTTGGAGGGCAGTATCCGCCGTATATACAGTCGTATCTGTGTTAATAGAACCCCGTTGCAGCTGGGACGAATTGTCTTTAATCTCCTTTCTAATGACTTCAATTTTCTTACTAAAGAATTGCATAAAGTCATCAGCTGAGTGGGTGGAGCTACTGGAGGGGGTCCCTTGTTGGGTTAGCGATGCTACCGTACTAAACAGAAATTTTGGATCGTTTTTATTACGGTGGATGAGATTTGAGTAATATTTAGCTTTAGCTAAGGTAAGCATGCGTTTATAAGTTATTAAACTATCACTCCATGCTTGATTGTGCACCTCAAGTTTAGTCGTGCGGCATTTGCGTTCCAGCTTTCTACATAATTTCTGAGCTCTAGTTTCTTCTGTAAACCACGGGGTGCGCTTTTTTGGAGCCTTTTTTAACTTTAGCGGTGCTATGTTATCAATGGTTTCGCGCAGGGCGTGGTTAAAGTTGTTAGTGAGGTTATCAATAGAGCCCACATACTTTGGGAATGGTGCCATTACCGAGGGCAGTAGGTCAGCAAGAGTTGTCGTTGTGGCAGCATTAATGTTGCGGCTGCTATAGCAGTTATTATTACTATTAGTTTGACGAACATGCGTCTGAACCTCGAATTTTATAAGGTAATGATCGGACAATACTTTAGTATACGGGAGTATCGTAACTTTGGAAACGGTGATGCCCCAGACAAGCACTAGGTCTATCGTATTACCGTTGCGATGCGTGGGTTCATTTATTATTTGTGTGAGACCACAGCTATCAATTACAGTCTGGAGCGCTACGCACGGTGGGTCCGATGGGGTATTCATATGGATATTAAAGTCCCCCATTATGATTATATTATCGGCGTGTGTCACTAGATCAGCAACGAACTCTGAGAATTCATTGATAAAGTCCGAATAGGGCCCTGGGGGGCGGTAGATAACAGCCAGGTGTAGAGGCAGAGGTGTGACAGACCTCATAGTAAGCACCTCAAACGATTTATATTTATTATTTATGTTAGGACTAAGGTTAAAGTTTTCGTTGTATATTAGTGCGACCCCCCCACCCCTTTTAAGCAGACGGGCAATATGCGCATGTGTAAAGTTAGGAGGACATGCCTCATTTAGCGCAAGAAAGTCGTTTGGTTTAAGCCAGGTTTCACTGAGACCGATGACGTTAAGATTGTTGTCTCTGATGATATCATTAACTAACAACGTTTTGGGAGACAATGATCTTATGTTCAAAAAACCTATATTATAGGTAGTGGGCTGTTTTAAGGAATTTTTGATCAAATTATCCGTAGTAGCAATATTAATAATGTTGTGTTTATTATGCCCAGTGCACTTAGTATAATTACGACCATATCTAGGAATTGATACGGCGGGAATTTTCCGATTGTTTGATTGTTGCTTTGATAAACTGCACGCATCATGGTTAGCCACCTCAGTAACAGGGATTTTCCGATTGTTTGTTGCTTTGATAAACTGTACGCATCATAGTTAGCCACCTCAGTAAAACACATGTCCAACTCTGAAACACTCAGAGCAGAAAAAACTTGTTCTAATTTAACTGACTCCTTAACTTGTTCTAATTTAACTGACTCCTTACCCAGACCAGTAGTCTCGCATCTTCCATTTAAATCCGGCTGCAGGATGGAGGGAAGTGGTGTTCTGTGGGGATTAGCCTTCTGCTTTGCTTTTAGCCCCGCTCGGCATCCGCGTTTCCGATCACACCGCTGGCGTCTGCTCCGTAGACGGCCCCCGCTGCTACTAGACTCCCCTGCTTCACAGGCCGCTGGATGTAGCCGCCGAATTATTCCCATGCTAGTTAGCAAGTCTAGCACGCACGCGTTTATCAGTCCAAAACGGCCCGATATGTCCACATCCAGAAGTGTCTGGCGGTCGTACGTGATCACGGAGTTTACAGAACAAGATGAAAATGTTTCTTTAGTGTGGCACTCAAAAGACATGTACCCTGAAGGAAATGGTTAGTGTATGCTTTGACAAGACGCTCCGTGACCTGCTAAGAACTCTTCCCCTTGAGAAGCAACGGAACTGGTCCAAATACCTACCATGAGTCACATTGGCCTACAACACTACCATTCTTTTCAGTCCATTGGTGAGTTTGCACATTTCCTTACCTTTATATTCCCCATCAACATCCTCCTCAGCCAGGTTTCAGACACCAGCAAGGGCAGAGTCGAAGACTGGGTGATCTGCTAAGAACTCTTCCCCTTAAGAAGCAACGGAACTGGTCCAAATACTTGCCACGAGTCACATTGGCCTACAACACTACCGTTCTTCAGTCCACCGACGAGTTTGAACATTTCCTTACCTTTATCTTTCCATCAACTTTCTCCTCAGCCAGGTTTCAGACGCCAGCAAGGGCAGAGTCGGAGACTGGGTGACCTTCAAAGAACTGTTCCCCTTGACAAGCAACGGAACTGGTCAAAATACTTACCACAAGTCACATTGGCCTACAACACTACCGTTCTTCAGTCCACCGGCAGCTCACTTACCAGTGAGCTGCCTCTATTTTTTTAAATTGTATTTATTTACGAGCAAGCTGGTCTCGCTTTGCTCGACATTTTTAATTCTAAGAGAGACAAAACTCAAATAGAATTTGAAAATCCAAGAAAATATTTTAAAGACTTGGTCTTCACTTGTTTAAAATAAATTTATTTATTTTTTTACTTTGCTTCTTATAACTTTCAGAAAGACAATTTTTGAGAAAAAATACAACCTTAAAAATGATTTTAGGATTTTTAAACACATATACCTTTTTACCTTTTAACCTTTTAAATTCCTTCCTTTTCTTTCCTGACAATTTAAATCAATGTTCAAGTAAAAAAAATGTTTTATTGTAAAAAATAATAAATAAATTTGAATGTAATTCATTTTAGCTTCTGTTTTTTCGATGAAGAATATTTGTGAAATATTTCTTGAAACTTATGATTACAATTTAAAAAATTATATCCTGGCAAATCTAGAAAATCTGTAGAATCAAATTTAAATCTTATTTCAAAGTCTTTTAATTTTTTTTTTACATTTTTGTTCTGGAAAATCTAGAAGCAATAATGATTTGTCTTTGTTAGAAATAAAGTTTACAATGATGCACGGAGGTATGTAACAATTTGATAGACAAGTTATAGTATTTATAGTCACAGTGAAGTGTTTTTTTAATAAATCAGCGCAACGTCCCAATCCCATCGTTCATGTTAATGAGCCAGTCAATAAAAAAAGTGATTGTTATAACATATCTTTTCATTCAAATTGACAAAGACAAACAATGCAGAAAAAAATTGACATCCAGCCCTTTTTTTTTTTTTTCAAAACAATGTGAAGAACTGGTCGGAATTTAACCACTTTATGGAGTTATTTTTCAAACAACACTAAAAAAAAAGCCAATGGATCACCACCACCTCTGCAGTCTTGCAGCTGACCGTCAAGCATTGGTCCGAATTCTGCATTTGGGTGTGGAAGCATATCTTGAAGAAGTAACTCATGCCAGCAGAGGTGACCACGTGTTGCCCGAGAATGTCCTATTGCGTTCGGGAGAACACCTCGGAAGCCAGTTTTGATCACACAGACCCCTTTTTTGGAGATACATCCAACTACTTGTGCTTGATTTAAGTGGCTTACACCAAGATTGATCAAGACTGACATATGTCAGGTAAATAGGGTAGGACTACAAACCCCGTTTCCATATGAGTTGGGAAATTGTGTTAGATGTAAATATAAACGGAATACAATGATTTGCAAATAATTTTCAACCCATATTCGGTTGAATATGCAACAAAGACAACATATTTGATGTTCAAACTGATAAAAAAATTTTTTTTTTGCAAATAATCATTTACTTTAGAATTTGATGCCAGCAACACATGACAAAGAAGTTGGGAGAAGTGGCAATAAATACTGATAAAGTTGAGGAATGCTCATCAAACACTTATTTGGAACATTCCACAGGTGTGCAGGCTAATTGGGAACAGGTGGGTGCCATGATTGGGTATAAAAACAGCTTCCCAAAAAATGCTCAGTCTTTCACAAGAAAGGACAGGGCGAGGTACACCCCTTTGTCCACAACCGCGTGAGCAAATAGTCAAACAGTTTAAGAACAACGTTTCTCAAAGTGCAATTGCAAGAAATTCAGGGATTTCAACATCTACGGTCCATAATATCATGAAAAGGTTCAGAGAATCTGGAGCAATCACTCCATGTAAGCGGCATGGCCGAAAACCAACAGTGAATAACCGTGACCTTCGATCCCTCAGACGGCACTGTATCAAAAACCGACATCAATCTCTTAAAGGATATCACTACATGGACTCAGGAACACTTCAGAAAACCACTGTCACTAAATACAGTTGGTCGCTACATCTGTAAGTGCAAGTTAAAACTCTACTATGCAAAGCGAAAGCCATTTATCAACAACATCCAGAAACGCCGCCGGCTTCTCTGGGCCCGAGATCATCTAAGATCGACTGATGCAAAGTGGAAAAGTGTTCTGTGGTCTGACGATTCCACATTTCAAATTATATTTGGAATTATTCAACATCGTGTCATCCGGACCAAAGGGGAAGCGAACCATCCAGACTGTTATCGACGCAAAGTTCAAAAGCCATCATCTGTGATGGTATGGGGGTGCATTAGTGCCCAAGGCATGGGTAACTTACACATCTGTGAAGGCACCATTAATGCTGAAAGGTACATACAGGATTTGGAACAACTGCTGCCATATAAGCGCCGTCGTTTTCATGGACGCCCCTGCTTATTTCAACAAGAGAATGCCAAGCCACATTCAGCACGTGTTACAACAGCTTGGCTTAGTAAAAAAGAAAAAAAAAAGAGAGTGCGCATACTTTCCTGGCCCGCCTGCAGTCCAGAGCAGTCTCCCATCGAAAATGTGTGACGCATTATGAAGCGTAAAATACGACAGCGGAGACCCCGGACTGTTGAACGACCGAAGCTCTACATAAAACAAGAATGGGAAATAACTCCACTTTCAGAGCTTCAACCAAACGTTTATTGAGTGTTGTTAGAAGAAAAGTTGATGAAACACAGTGGTGAACATGCCCTTTCCCAACTACTTTGGCATGTGTTGCAGCCATGAAATTCTACGTTAATTATTATTTGCAAAAAAAAATAAAGTTTATGAGTTTGAACATCAAATATGTTGTCTTTGTAGTGCCTTCAATTGAAAATGGGTTGAAAAGGATTTGCAAATCATTGTATTCAGTTTATATTTACATCTAACACAATTTCCCAACTCATATGGAAATGGGATTTGTCGTTATTCTTTTGATTGTTACTACTTCGTAGTTCTGGGTTCAATCCCGGGTTCGGGATCTTTCTGTGTGGAGTTTGCATGTTCTCCCCGTGACTGGGTGGGTTCCCCCTGGGTACCCCGGCTTCCTCCCACCGCCAAAAACATGCACCTGGGGATAGGTTGATGAGCAACATTAAATTGGCCCTAGTTTGTGAATGTTGTCTGTCTATCTGTGTTGGCCTTGTGATAAGGTGGCGACTTGTCCAGGGTGTACTCAGCCTTCCGCCCGAATGCAGCTGAGATAGGCTCCAGCACCCCTCGTGACCCCAAAAGGGACAAGCGTTAGAAAATGGATAGTTCCAACTCATCAGATTAATGCTGGCTTTCTAAGCCATTTTGGAACCTTTTGACCAACCTCCATGGTTTAGAAGTGTTTTGCGGTCTGAAATACCTCATTTCAGCCAACTTGGAATCAAATATGTGCCCAGGAACATGTTCGAGGCCACGACCCGGTCCTAGTGAAAACAAAAAAAGACAATTGTTTATTATCTCGATAAAATAACGGCACAATTTGTACTTTTTTTTTTTTTTACTTAATTAGCTCATCAATTAAGTTGATATACGTCTTCACAGCAAAGGAAAAGTTGTACAGCATGTATCAGACATACACAAATTGAAGAAATTTGTCATATTTTAAAGTACAATGACTCACCCGAGATGACTGAATGGGGAGCAGGATTGAGTGATACTGTCCCCTAGTGACATTTTCTAGGTGCTGAGTGCACAAAACCAAAACAGCTTTAATACACTTAGAGTTCTGTCAACTTTTGCCAGAATAGATGAAAGGTCCAACTCTATGATTTGAATACAATTTAATTGCAAATATTATGTGATGAATACAAAGCACAGGTTTTTGTGTTTAGAAGAGTCCCACCAATTTAAAAGCTGGCTCCTGCTTGAGCGGACGCACGTTGACAAAGGTTTTGTAAAGTAACGATCCCGCAGCCAGCTTGACGATGACTTGGTTAGCCTCTGGACTGCGGGGCGGGGGAACGTAGATCTCCTTGGTGAGACAAACGTGACCGTCCTCAAGCGCGTAAATAGTGTTATTTGTTCCCATGCCAACCTTTTGGAAAAACAAAGTGGCGTTAGATATGTTCTATCACTATAAAAACAGTGATTCCACCATGCAACTTGAAATGTCTTAGGAATTGATTTATAATTTTACATGATCCTTTGTAACTGAGCTACTGTGTGGAACAATTTCCCTTGTGGATCAATAAAGATTGTCTAAGTCTAAGAATGTCGCTTTTGAGCTCAGACTGGCAAAAACTCTTAGGAAGTCAGCCATATTGACTGGAAGTCTTCATTTTTGTCACAACAACATGAAGTAGATAAACAAATAAATAAAATAAAAGTTAATTTTTCAAATAAGATTACACTTTTAAATTTGAATTGGTCACGGGTTATTACATGCTTGCATAATTTTAATTAACATATACACACATACTGCATATATATATATATATATATATATATATATATATATATATATATATATATAAATATACTCACACATACAGGATTGTCTCAGAAAATTACAATATTATGATAAAGTCCTTTATTTTCTGTAATGCAACTAAAAACATGAAAATGTCATACATTCTGGATTCATTACACATCAACTGAAATATTGCAAGCCTTTTATTATTTTAATATTGCTGATCTGGCACCTGCCCACAGTGCCAAAACCACCAGTAACCGGTGTACTGACCATGGCATTACATTCCTCGATTGGCCTGCCAACTCCCCTGACCTGATCCCCGTAAAGAATTTGCGGGGTATCGTGAAGAAGAAGCTGAAAGACACCAGACCCAATAATGCTAATGAGCTAAAGGCCGCTATTGAAGCATCCTGGGCATCCATGACACAGGCTGATTGCCTCCATGCCACGCCACATTGATGCGGTAATTTGTGCAAAACGATTCCCAACCAAGTACTGAGGGCATTGATTGACATTTTCAAATGTTTGATTTGTTTTGCTGTTATAAATCTTTTTTTTTTCACTTGGTCGGAGGAAATATTCAAATTTTTTGAGGTAGGAATTTTGAGTTTTCTTAAGCTGTATGCCATTATCAACAATATTAAAATAATAAAAGAGTTGCAATATTTCAGTTGATGTGTAATGAATCCAGAATGTATGACATTTTCATGTTTTGAGTTGCATTACTGAAAATAAAAAGGACTTTATCACAATATTCTAATTTTCTGAGGCAGTCCTGTATACATACATACTAGGGTGGTACGGTACTAATAAAGTACCGCAATACTAATCAATTGAAATCAGTACTATAGTGCCTTTGAAAAATACCAGTTCCGTTCTTACATTCGAATGACTACAGAGCCGAGGCGCATGATTTTGAGTGTGTCAAAACGCACACACAGTGAGCATACAAGCAATCACATCGTGGAGAGGAAGTATGGCAATAAAACTGCAATTCTATTGGTTAATAAAGAGGGTGCGTGAAGCGCAATATGAAGGTATTTGGGCTTTAAAACTAACAAAGCCGCTGCGCTGTAAGTGTTGCTTCAAAACATGCCTCACCAAACGTGTTTGTTTTAAACAATTAATTAATAAGCAATCAGATCTGCAAAAGGAGTTATAAAGAGTGACAGGTTATAATGTAGTTTTTACACCTGTCCTGCTGTTCTGTCCGGTGCAGACCCTAGTTGAGGAGCACAGGGCAGATGTTCCTTACACGGCCAATGTTTTTGTCGAGGGTAACACCCTTCACTTCACCCCGCAATGCATCTGCTAAGCTCCGCTTTTTGGTCAGAATTGGAGGCCGCCGATTCGCGAAAATCTCGTTGCATTATTGTTACGTTTTGCAGGACTCAACCAGACCCGTTTGTCACTCTACTGCGCAGTGCATGCGCTGTCTCTCACTCTCTTTACTCGCCCACTCACTCAGTCAACACACATACGCTACTTTCATAAGTTAACCAACTCTTCTGGTGTGCACACCAGCAGCTTGGCTTGATGCCAAATATTAGCAGAGCTAAAACAGCCCAATTAGCGTCAAGTAATGCAAGCTAAATGACTGAATTTTGTAACAAAATGCTACAATTTGTGTTTTATATTTAACTGTGTGTTTTCCTGCTACATGTCTTATCTGTGCACTTTTATCCAGTTTTATTTTTAGTACTTACTAATAATTTTATTTTTCTTAAAGCAAATACCAGGATTGGTAACCATAAATCATGAAGCATTTGATGTAATGTCAGGAAAACTTTGTTCTATTCTAACCTAATCCTTGATTTTGGCAGACTATATATAGGTAATGTAGAAAATTTTAATTTTTTCTTTGAGTACAACAAGAAAAGCCCAATGTGTTATTATTATTATTGTATTGTGAGATGTTATGTTAAAATAAAGCCAATATTGAAAATGTTCATAGTTCCCTTTATTTGGAAAATTATCTATATACTTTTTGGTACCGGTACCAAATTATAGGTATCGGTACAACCCTAATACATACATACTCACACACATACACTGTATATATACATATATACACACATGTACACATTCATACATATATATCCATATTTTATATACACATACATACAAATATTTTCAACTTTTATTAACACAAATTTTAAACATTTTAAGTGTTTACTTACATGAGCTCCTGGGTGATACCTTATAGCTCTTTGTGTTGCCAAGATGTTTCCAGCATGAACAAAGTGACCTTGAACATAACAAAAACAAACAACATGTGTTATTGATGGCTGGTGTCCAAAATGAAGTGCAATAAAAAGTTGTTGTGCCAAAAACGGATCCATTTGATTAGCTGCCGTGCTATGGTCACCCTTGCATAATAACAGAAAATAAGACACATACCGCACTGTAAAACATATAATACACAATAGCATAATCCACATTAAATAAATAAGAATTACATTTATGGGAATTGCTCGTTTTGGGGGAATTTTGCCTAAAGTTTACAATAATATTTTACAGAGACAAGAATGAATGTTTTTATGAAATTCTAACTTGGAAATAAGCGTAAATAAAAGTCTGCTTACAGTAGAGCCAATGGGAGCTATGACGTTGTCTTTTTTATTGTATCTTTTTCCACCATAAAACCTGATAAACAACCATCCAAAAATAATTAACAATACGCCATTAAAATTTTATGACCTCAATTAGAACCAAATATTAGTGATATTTTTGTTATAAGCTATTTCTGGGCGATATAGCCTGAAAATAAAAAATCTTTACGATTTTTTCCCCCCTACTTTCCAGCTGAGTGTAATTGTAATGAATAAAAACACAGTGATGGATGTGTGTGGTCTTTACAAAAAGATGACATCACTGCATTGGCAAACATAGTTTGGAGACTTAGGTGTTAGGATTTGTGTGTGTTGGCAGAGCAGCGCAAAAAAGGGGATTTTTGCGATTTCTGATCATTTATGAGGGCACCAACGAAACTTAGGTGTTAGGTTTTGTGTGGTGTTCGGGTCTGTGGGACCCGCTTTCATTTTTCATTGAAAGAAAAATTATACAATTAATTAATTTTTCAAACTGAGACTCACTGACTTTAGCTCATTTTTGGTGAATACCATATCAGAATAGATATTTAATGACCACACACCATACATGCCCCCCTACACATTTCTATTACATATAAGAGGTCCGGGTCTGGACCCGGGACCAATAGAAGTGACGGAGTGTAGGTACACAGAAAATCAGAGGGTCAAATGTGCAAGAAAATGAGAGCAGACAGTGTTGACAAAGAATGTTGCAACCTTCTGTGGGAACCGCAGAGGCAGAAACGCAAAAGAAGAATCCCTGTGGGATGCAGAAACTGGCAGAGAAATTTTCCATGCAACGTTCATATTGTTGTTACTCAGCCAGCGTTTGTGGGTCTGATGGACCGGTTGCATTTTGTGGCTTTTAATGCCTCACAATCAAACACTTTTTATGTTAAAATACTGAACAGATGTTTATTGGGATATGATAAACATCTGTTCAGTATTTTAACAGTGTCTTTCTCAAAAGTGCATTTTGTGGCTTTTAATGCCTCACAATCAAACACTTTTATGTTAAAATACTGAACAGATGTTTACCATTTCCAAATAAACATCTGTTCAGTATTTTAACATAAAAAGTGTTTGATTGTGATGGACCAGTTGCATTTTGTGGCTTTTAATGCCTCACAATCAGACACTCTTATGTTAAAATACTGAGCAGATGTTTACCATATCCAAATAAACACCTTTTCAGTATTTTAACATAAAAATGTTTGATTGTGAGGCATTAAAAGCCACAAAATGCAACCGGTCCATCAGACCCATAAATGCTGGCTGAGTAACAACAATATCAACGTTACACAAGGGCTAAGACTTCAAAAGCAGTTGTTGATAAAAGACTTGTGAGGTGTCACATCATGTTGTGGAAGTGTACAACCTCTTGTGCTAATAAAAAAAACAGTAATAAAAAATAGTTTTTCTCTACATCTTAATTTACGTCAATCAACTATAGTACCGATAAGAGTACCAATATCGATAAGGGCACAGTATCGATAAAATCCTAACAATATACATCCCTAAGAATGAGTGGTAATCAGTGCCGATTCTGAGGGGAAAAGCAAACTTGATAAGTCTAAAAATGTAGTAGTAGCAGCTTGAGTGCCAACACCACAACAGGGAGCTCCATTATGAACTGCCGAATTCGGTTGTATCTCTGTTCAAACTGGACAACGTAATCCACCATTGTAACGCCAGTCTTCGGTTATACAGTCAAAGTACGGGTAAGCCTCGTATTAGCGGTTGTTTTCTTCTTTTAAAAACACAAGAGACGAGTTTTTTCAGACGTGTAGTCATGCTATCGTCTTTGCTCAAATCCCCAGCCAATATTTCCAGCGCGCCGTCCCTCGCTCTTCCCATTAGCGACAAAGCAACCGCCAAGACCTGCTTCTTCTCATATAAATCGGAAACCAGTCTCCAGATTATTACCTATGTTTTCCAGCTTTCATAAGATTTCTTCTCATTAAACGCTGGCGGAACTTAATTACCAACAGCCATCATGTGCTACATTAGACATAGACAAACTTAAATGATCCACAAGGGAAATTGTTCTACACAGTAGCTCAGTTACAATGATGGAAAGTGTAACGATGGAAAGGACAATGCCGGTATAAGTAGACTAAATACAGCGATATAAAATATAACGTGTGTATGTAATATTTACAAAATATATGTACAGTATATTATACATACTGATATATTAAATTATGTCTATATCATATTTTCAATATATGGGAATTACCATGTACAATATTACAATATATGTGACAGCTGCAGCATAAAATAGAGTAAATCCAGCTGTTAGATGTTGGCTCAAAAACTACGACGACAACTGTACGTTTGAATGACTTTACTGCAAAACGACAACAATGGTTCACTCTCGATAAACAACACACCACTTCCGCTTACCAATATCATTCACGCGTGCGCAGAGAGGAATGTAGCACCTCACAGATTTGATGGGTCAAAAAAACATCTGACTGGGCCAGGAAACTGGGCACACCTTGGACGCTGTGCTTCATTGACTATGCCAATGGGTACTTTATTTTGAAGGTTTCCCGGCCCGGTCAGCTGTTTTTAGGCACGTCACACTAGGGCTGGGCGATATGGTCTTTTATTATATACATCGATATTTTTAGGCCATGTCACGATACACAATATACATCTCGATATTTCTGCCTTAGCCTTAAATGAACACTTGATGCATATAATCCCAGCAGTATGATGATTCCATGTGTCTACATTAAAACATTCTTGTTTATACTGCATTAATATATGCTACTTTTAAACTTTCATGCAGAGAGGGAAATCACAACTAAGTCAATTGACCAAACGTGTATTTATTAAACAGTTATTAAGCAGTGGCACAAACATTCATGTCATTTCAAATCAGAAAGTGCAAGATTGTCAGACATTTTAAAAAAAAAAGCTATTAGTGACATCATGCACAAAAGTGCACTAAGATGACATATCAAAACAACACTAAATTAAAGTGCACTTTTTGTATAGAACGCCACTACAATATTTTAAAACAAATAAAGAGCACTTTTGTGCATGTCACACAAGATATTTCAAAACTGTAAAATAAAAATGAGCGGCATAACAGGAAATCAAATAGTGTATGTCCTTCGCTATGAGGTAGGTTACTGCAGACATTATGTCCTTCTGTTGACTATTTTTTTGTTGATGTGGAAATGGAAGACGTCAGGCTGAATTGGGTAAGTGCTGGTTGCTTCGACATTTTGCGGGTGTGGCACCGGCCGAGATGTTGACCTGCTGAGTTTCAAGCACTCTTCATTCCCTAGCGGGTGACTTTTCAAACGATGCTACGAATTAGTAGTGCTGCTACTTTTTGTAACAACGCTTTTGCCACATACTCGACATATTACGGTTCTCTTTTTAACATATTCCCGCTTGAAGCCAAACCACCGCCAGACGATGGACCGCGTGCTGTTTTTCTTGGAATTAATTCTTCCTTCATTTGTTACCATATTCACACCTTCTTTCTTTAGTATTATCACCCCGCTAGCATCACAGCTAATGTTACCCATTCCTCTACCCCTCTGCTCCGCGAGAGCGTATGACGTTGCATGTGCGACAGTATGTGACGTATGTAAGAAGGTGCGCTTGTTTTACGTCTCTGTGAGAAGGAGAGACAAGAAAGAGCGAGAAGAGCCTGAAGTGTAATGCCCGCAGCTATAAGCAACTATGTGAGAACGTATACTCGAATACTCACGATATAGTCATTTTATATATCGCACAGAGACAAACCCGCAATATATCGAGTATATCAATCAATGTTTACTTATACAGCCCTAAATCACTAGTGTCTCAAAGGGCTGCACAAACCACAACACAAACCACTACCACATCCTCGGTAGGCCCACATAAGGGCAAGGAAAACTCACACCCAGTGGGACGTCGGTGATAATGATGACTATGAGAACCTTGGAGAGGAGGAAAGCAATGGATGTCGAGCGGGTCTAAAATGATACTGTGAAAGTTCAATCCATAATGGATCCACACAGTCGCGAGATGCCAGTCCAAAGCGGATCAGACGCAGCAGCGAGAGTCCCGTTCACAGCGGAGCCAGCAGGAAAACATCCCAAGCGGAAGCGGATCAGCAGCGCAGAGATGTCCCCAGCCGATACACAGGCAAGCAGTACATGGCCACCGGATCGGACCGGACCGGACCCCCTCCACAAGGGAGAGTGGGACATAGGATGGAGCTAGACCGTGTAGTATTTTATACGTAAGTAGTAAAACCTTAAAGTCACATCATAAGTGCACAGGAAGCCAGTGCAGGTGAGCCAGTACAGGCGTAATGTGATCAAACTTTCTTGTTCTTGTCAAAAGTCTAGCAGCCGCATTTTGTACCAACTGTAATCTTTTAATGCTGGACATGGGGAGACCCGAAAATAATACGTTACTGTAGTCGAGGCGAGACGTAACAAACGCATGGATAATGATCTCAGCGTCTTTAGTGGACAGAATGGAGCGAATTTTAGCGATATTACGGAGATGAAAGAAGGCCGTTTTAGTAACGCTTTTAATGTGTGACTCAAAGGAGAGAGATTAGATAGTACTTTATTTATTCCGTCAGGAGAGTTCCTTCAGGAAAATTTAAATTTTCAGCACAATCCCATTCAAGATCAGACAAACATTACAGGGAGACAGAACAGGATTGCTGACGGGTCTGCCGGCTTCCAGCGCCCCTTACAAAAAAGATGACATACAGGTAAACAGGGGGGGTATGGGAAAAAAGAATAGAAGATTAAAATAAAATTCAAAAAAAAAAATCGGTCTTAGCCTGGGCCCTGGAGTGGGGGTGCAGACTGAGGCCAAGGGCAAAAAAAACAAAACAAAAAAAAAACAACAACTCATAGCCATAGTACACATCCCTCTTACATGTGTGTAAGAGGGAAACATCAAACATCAAAGAACACAGAGGACATTAAAGCAGCAGATACAACCAGACACTTCTACATACAGCTATGAATAAAAAGTAAAATAAACATATACACTGTGGTGGCCTCTGCGGTGTTCCACGCCATTGTCCGCTGGGGAGGAGGGAGCATGGCCAGAGACAGAAGCAGACCCAACAAAGCAACCAAGACAGCCGACTCCACTCTCGGACAGTGTCCAGTCCGCATGGATGAGCGATGATACGTCCAAGGTGACTGAGGTGTCCGACACCTGCTCACCCAGTCGAGACACCGCGAAGCCTCTCCGTCACAGCGCTCAGTGCTAGCTCCGCAGCCCTGTCCCCTCATCCGCATCTCCTCCAGTCCCTCCAAACAGACTCCGGTGTAGCAGAGACCCAGCAGCTGGTCTCCATGGCCAAAAGGCTCCCGGGAGGCAGATCCAAAAGTCCACAAAAAAAAAAAAAAAAAAAGCACCACAGAGGTCACGAAAGTGCCACCCCTTGTCACACAGTCCCAGAGGGTCCCGGACCAAAATGCAAAAAAATATAATAACACATGAAAACAAGAGGGAAACACAAAAGGATGAAACAAGAGCACAGAGCTCCTGCCTACAGCAGCCACTACAGCAGCGCCATTTTGGAAAAAAAGAGTTGGGTCGAAGATAATACCCAGATTCTTTACCGTGTCGCCTTGTTTAATTTTTTGGTTGTCAAATGTTAGAGTTGTATTATTAAATAGAGGTCGGTGTCTAGCAGGACCGATAATCAGCATTTCCGTTTTTTTGGCGTTGAGTTGCAAAAAGTTAGCGGATATCCATTGTTTAATTTCATTAAGACACGCCTCCAGCTGACTACAATCCGGCGTGTTGGTCAGCTTTAGGGGCATGTAGAGTTGGGTGTCATCAGCATAACAGTGAAAGCTAATGCCGTATTTGCGTATGTCACCTAGCGGCAGCATGTAGATGCTGAAGAGTGCAGGGCCAAGGACCGAACCCTGGGGAACTCCACATGTTACCTTAACGTAGTCCGAGGTCACATTGTTATGGGAGACGCACTGCATCCTATCAGTAAGATAAGAGTTAAACCAAGACAGGGCTAAGTCTGACATACCAATTCGTGTTTTGATACGTTCTAATAAAATATTATGATCGACGGTATCGAAAGCAGCGCTAAGATCGAGGAGCAGCAACATAGATGACGCTTCAGAATCCATTGTTAGCAATAGATCATTAGTCATTTTTGCGAGGGCTGTCTCCGTAGAGTGATTTGCCCTGAAACCGGATTGAAAGGTTTCACATAGATTGTTGGACGCTAAGTGTTCATTTAACTGCTCCGCAACAATTTTTTCGAGGACTTTTGAAATAAATGGAAGGTGAGACACCGGTCGGTAGTTTACCATGAGGTCAGGATCGAGGTTAGGTCTTTTAAGAAGAGGATGAATAACCGCTTTTTTGAATGCTAGGGGAACAGTGCCCGAGGAAAGTGATAAGTTTATAATATTTAGCACTGATGGACTTAATAATACAAAGAGCTCCTTGATCAGTTTCCCAGGAAGAGGGTCAAGTAAACATGTTGTTTGTTTTATTCCATTTACATGTTGTAACAATTCCTCTAATGTTATTTCATCAAAACGAGAGAAACTATTTTGGAGGGCAATATTCGCCGTATATACAGTCGTATCTGTGTTAATAGAACCCAGTTGTAGCTGGGACGCATTGTCTTTAATCTCCTTTCTAATGACTTCAATTTTCTTACTAAAGAATTGCATAAAGTCATCAGCTGAGTAGGTGGAGCTACTGGACGGGGTCCCTTGTTGGGTTAGCGATGCTACCGTACTAAACAAAAATTTGGGATCGTTTTTATTATGGTGGATGAGATTTTAGTAATATTTAGCTTTAGCTAAGGTAAGCATGCGTTTATAAGTTATTAAAGCATCACTCCATGCTTGATGGTGCACCTCAAGTTTAGTCGTGTGCCATTTGCGTTCCAGCTTTCTACATAATTTCTGAGCTCTGGTTTCTTCTGTAAACCACGGGACGGGGTACCCTTTTTTGGAACCGTTTTTAACTTTAGCGGTGCTATGTTATCAATGGTTTCGCGCAGGGCGTCATTAAAGTTGTTAGTGAGGTTATCAATAGAGCCCACATACTTTGGGAATGGTGCCATTACCGAGGGCAGTAGGCCAGCAAGAGTTGTCGTTGTGGCCGTATTAATGCTGCGGCTGCTATAGCAGTTATTATTACTATTAGTTTGACGAACATGCGTCTGAACATCGAATTTTATAAGGCAATGATCGGACAATACTTTAGTATACGGGAGTATCGTAACTTTAGAAACGGTGATACCCCTGACAAGCACTAGGTCTATCGTATTACCGTTGCGATGCGTGGGTTCATTTATTATTTGTGTAAGACCACAGCTATCAATTATAGTCTGGAGCACTACGCACGGTGGGTCCGATGGGGTATTCATATATCGAGTATATTCGATATATCGCCTAGCCCTACGTCACACCAAGAGCTATGACAGCTCTGACGAAGGCTGAAGTAACATCAGGTAAGACAACACAAAAATATTTCCCCAATAGTGGCAATTGTCCCAAAATTTGGTGAGGCTTAGATTTAGGTGTGTTCTACAGCCCGGAAATTATGATTAAAAATGTGTTTATCTCATGGGTTTTAAAACTATGAGGCCAACCTAGGGCTGGGCGATATATCGATAAATACGATATATTGCGGGTTTGTCTCTGTGCGATATATAAAATGACTATATCATAATATTCGAGGACTTTTAGCTGTGGGCGTACACTTCAGGCTCTCCTCGCTCTTTCCTGTCTCTCCTTCTCACAGACAAGCAGGCGCACATTCTTACATACGTCACAAACTGTCACGTCACATACACGCCTTCGCAGGGCAGAGAGCTAGCATCGTGGCTAACGTTAGCTGCTAACGTAGCCGTACGAGAGAAAGATGCTCTGGTAACAAATGAAGAATGACTTAATTCCCAATAAAAACGGCAGGGTTTCCATCGTCTGGCGGTGGTTTGGCTTCAGGTGGGAATATGTCGAACAGACAACCGTAATTTGTCAAGTGTGGGGGGAAAAAGCGTTGCTATAAAAAGTAACATTACTGCTAATATGTAGCATTGTTTGTAAAGTCACTGGCTAGAGAATGAAGAGAATTTCATAACCTTAGTAACATACCACATAGTGAAGGATGAATACTATTTGATTTCCTATTAAGCAGCTCATTTTTATTTGACACTTAAAATGTCTCTGACAATCTTGCAATTTATGTTTTGGAAATGACTTAAACATTAGTGCCATTGCTTGATAACTTTAATAAATATACTTTTGGTCAATTGACTTAGTTGTGATTTCCCTCTCTGCATGAAAGTTTAAGATGAGCACATATTAATGCAGTATGAAGAAGAATGTTTTAATGTATACACATAGAATCATCATACTGCTGTGATTATATGCATCAAGTGTTCATTCAAGGCCAAGGCAAAATATCGTAATATATATCGTATATTGCGATATGGCATAAAAACATTGCGATATTAAAAAAGGCAACATTGCTTAGCCCTAGGCAAACCATTAAATATTTCATCTGTATGTACATTGTACTTAGACAGCTGATATAGATTAATCATGAAATACTTATAGTCTAACACTTTTAATGGCTAAAAAGAACATACAACTGTTATATATTCTTCACCTTTAAAATGTGCAAACTGTCTTTTATGACAGCGCTTTCAAATTGTACTCCAAAATGTTGTCGCCACCTTCTGAAGTATTAATAGACGACATTCCACTGCATTTTTCTTTGTTTTTGGCCTTGGTAAATACCTGATACCCATTATTGGCCTTGGTAAATACCTGATACCCATTACAAACGGGTCACAGCAAGAGATATGTTTGCAGCACTAATGACGGTTGTAATTGTGTGTGATGTTTTATTGATGTTCTAAAATCATAGTCGAAATGACTGCTGTGTTTCATTTTTTCAAACGACTCAATGAATTAGCTATTATGGCTAACCTACACATTAACATTTAGGACTACAGTTTAACATTTATTACCATGTATACAAGTATGTTTGTTGCCATTATTATTATTATTAAGTCTACATTGTGTTCCGTGTCCATCGCAAAACGCACGTAATTAATAAGCCCATAAAAATGTAAATTTTGAACAAACAGTTGACTCATACCCCTCCAAGACCCCACTGCCTGCTTGACATTATCCTCCAATTTCAGATCAACATCTGTAATAATAGCGACTGTAATTATTAGAATAGATTCACCTTACTATCTCTTCAATTGCAGGTTCATTGGCGACGGACGCTAACAAGCTAAATGCACATTCCAGATTTAAGCCATAAATATGCCTCACGCCATAGTAACACTGCAGCCATCTTGCACTGACATTAGATTATTATGCATTGTGTAGCTAATGTATGCTGGGAAAAAAAAAACATTTTATGATTTTTTTTCAATATTTTTTTTTTCATACAGTCAAACCTGTCTATAATGACCACTCAGTAAATTTCGATACCAGTGACAGCACTACGGACTAAAAAAAACTAAATAACCAGCTTATGACCACATTAAACAGGTGGCCACCACAAACAAGGTTTACAATAAGTCTCGGCCGATAAAAACATTTTGCTCAGCGATATTGACCTACAGATTACTTACTGTCGATAAACGCTATTAATATCCTAATTATTTTGAGACCAAATGTATTTTAACGCCGTTAAAAAAATACGGTGTATGGACAGGCGTGTTGGAAACGGAAATATTGCCACAACTTGTTTATAAGGTCTTAGAAGAGATTATTAGTATTATTATCAATACATAATAATATCGTAAGTTTACCCTTTTAAAAGGCAATAAACTTGTATTTCCTATGTATCTCAACATTGTAATTGGAATGTAAACTTTTAAACCTCCAAGATAAATACAAACAAACAAATAAGTAAAAGTTTGCACTTGAAGAAAAATCAATGGCAAATAAAGTAAAGCAATAAAGTAGGCTCTGTCTCTGTAAAGGCTTAATGGCTGGCTGTTCTTGTCAACAAACGGGGTATTGTTTGGATGGCAAGTTTCTCACTTCATTCATTGATTTATTAGTTCATTATTCCCATCATATACATGTGTGTATGTTGTCTGCTGTGTCACAGTGTGCTGGTGCCTCTTCCTATTTGATGTCAAGTTCATTTTAGTGCGGTGCTGCTTGTAGCTTTCACCCATAAAAAGAGATTTCCTGCATTGACCTTGCTGCACATATGACACTGTCTTGTTGTTGACATAACACATTGCTGGAGACTATCTCAGCTGCATTCGGGCGGAAGGCGGCGTACACCATGGACAGGTTGCCACCTCATTGCAGGGCCAACACAGATAGACAACGTTCACACTCACATACTAGGGACAATTTAGTGTTGCCAATCAACCTAGCCCCAGGTGCATGTCTTTGGAGGTGGGAGGA
Source organism: Nerophis ophidion (assembly GCF_033978795.1). Lineage (NCBI taxonomy): Eukaryota > Metazoa > Chordata > Actinopteri > Syngnathiformes > Syngnathidae > Nerophis > Nerophis ophidion. The sequence goes on along the minus strand of NW_026906982.1, from coordinate 504,613 downwards.
AACCTGAGTATCCGGAGGGAACCCATGCAGTCACTAACGGACATAAAAGTAATTATATAGATTACTTGTTACCAGTATTAAAAAACGTTGTTATTGGAAACACTACTTGTGGAATTATAACATGTTTAATCAGAAACATGGCTATGTACTACATGTGCAGTGAAGTGTACTTTATTTCTAAAATCAGCGCACACAAGTCTCCATGTGAGCAGAGAGTTTTGGAACTCTTCCCCTTTGTCAGAGTTTGCAAAAGTATGTGTTTGCTTGTGAACTACAGGCCTAAAAGCAGAGAAAGGTATGCATTTATTAAGTGTACGTGTTCATCTGGACTCGGGATGTAACGGTAAACAGTATAATGACAAACAGCGGTGAAATTCCGGACGGTTAGTAATACTGTTTACATTTTTATTTACCAAAAAACGTCATTTATTGATGTATTTTGGGCAACACTGCTTACTTCCCGGAAACGGTCACAGCAGCGCCGGAGCATACGCACTAACGTCGTTTGGCTTGAAACATAGCGGAAAGCAACTATACAGACCTTGCTTCGTAGAGTTCCTCTCGGACTAAACGGAGCCGGGCGCTTCGTTTAACTTCCTTTCCCCTCGTTTCATTTCTGCGGCGTCTCGGCGTTCAAGAGCGCACTGTGCTATTAGATGACTTAACAGGTGTGGACAAGACAGACGCATTTGTTTGTCCCACGGTAAAAGTAAACCGTGGAGGCAGGGCTGGGCAATATCAATCAATCAATTAATCAAATTTCATTTATATAGCCCTAAATCACTAGTGTCTCAAAGGGCTGCACAAACCACAACACAAACCACTACGACATCCTCGATATACTCGAAATATCGGTGGTTTGTCTCTGTGCGATATAGAAAATGACTATAAATGATTAATGATAAATAGGTTGTACTTGTATAGCGCTTTTCTACCTTCAAGGTACTCAAAGCGCTTTGACACTACTTCCACATTTACCCATTCACACACTGATGGAGGGAGCTGCCATGCAAGGCGCTAACCAGCACCCATCAGGAGCAAGGCTGAAATGCCTTGCTCAGGACACAACGGACGTGACAAGGGTGGTACTAGGTGGGGATTGAACCAGGGACCCTCAGGTTGCGCAAGGCCAATCTCCCACTGCGCCACGCCGTCCCATATTATATTGTCTATATTACTATATTGTCCTATTGGAGTAAAGGTTCTCATGCTGCTGGCATTACACTACAGGCTCTTCCCACTCTTTTTTGTCTCTCCTTTTCACAAACACCAAGCGCACCTTCTTACACAGGTCACATACTGTCACGTCATATACGTATACGCCCTCGCGGAACAGAGAGGTAGCATCATGGGTAACGTTAGCTGTGTTGCGAGTGGTAATACGAGAGAAAAAAGGTGCCTATCTGGTAAAAAAAAATTAAGGAAGAATTAATTCCCAAGAAAAGCAGCACACGATCCATCGAATAGCGTTGGTTTGGCTTCAAGTGGGAATATGTCGAACAGACAACCATAATTTGTCAAGTGTGGGGCAAAAGCGTTGCTACAAAAAGTAGCATTACTGCTAATGTGTAGCATCATTTGAAAAGTCACCTGCTCGAGAATGAAGAGTGATTACACCCCATATCAACATCTCCATTCGCTGCCACACCAACAAAATACCGAGGTAACCATTTCCACATCAACACCATATGAAAAAAATAGTGAACTACATAAGGAGATAACGTCTGCAGTAACCCACCACATAGCGATTTGATTTCCTATTTTGTAGCTCATTTTTATTTGACAGTTATTGAAATAACTTGTGTGACATTACGCACAAAAGTGCACTTTATTTGTTTTAAAATATCGTAGTGGCTTTCTGTACAAAAAGTACACTTTAATTTAGTGCTGTTTTGATATGTCATCTTAGTGAGATCATGCACAAAAGTGCACTCATAGCTTGTTTTAAAATGTCTCGGACAATCTTGCACTTACTGTTTTGGAAATGACATAAATGTTTGTGCCACTGCTTAATAACTGTTAAATAAATACAGATTTGGTCAAATGACTTAGTTGTAATTTACCTCTATGCATGAAAGTTTAAAATGAGCATATACTAATGCAGTAGGAACAAAAATGCTAAAGCTTTTTTTAGGGATATTACGGGACCGGTAAAATTTTGAAAAAGACTTCAAAAAATACAACAAGCTACTGGGAACTGATTTTTATTGTTTTTAACCCTTTTGAAAATGTGATAATGTTCCCCTTTAAGTCTGTCTTAAGACCCACTTGTATTCTTTGGCTTTTAACACTACGTGAGTTGTGTGGTCCTCTGTCCTCTGTGTTTTTATACATTTTGATTTCTATTTTATTGTTTTAATTGATTTTGCCCTTTAAATTTGTTTTTAATCATATTTATTTTTATATTGGTTTTATATTTATTTATTTTTTGTTTTTATTCAGTCATTGGTGGAGCATAATATATTTTTTTAATGTTGTTTTTAAGATGGCTGTGCAGCACTTTGGAAACGTTCTTGTGGTTTAAATGTGCTATGTAAATAAAGTGGATTAGTTTGGATTGGATTGATTTCGGAAAGGGCTCTGTCACGCCAAATTTCTTCTCCCTACAAACCCCCCCCACACACACACACACATTTACTTCCGGGGTAATGATTAATACAGACGTTTTGTTAACGCTATATTATAAAAAAAATTAAAAAACAATTTACAAACACAAGCTATGGGGTGACAAAAGAGGAAACGTGACCCCGGAAGTAAATGCGTGATCCAATAGCTTGTGTTCGTAAATTGTTTTTTATAATATAGCGTTAACAAAACGTCTGTATTTATATTATATAGCGTTATATTTTTATAATATGGAGTTAACAAAACGTTTGTATTAATCATGACCCCGGAAGTAAATGGGGGGAAGGTTTTTGAAGGGGGGAAGAAATTTGGCGTGACAGCTCCCATAAAAGACACATTCAAATGAAGCGTTGCTTTCCTACCTTCATATTTCTTGAGGCCGTACCTCCTGCCGGGGCTCTTCCCGCCGAGGTTTTTGCTGGAGCCGCCGGACTTCTTCGACGCGAACCTCAGAGACGTCAAAATAAACTGCTGACCTCCGTCTAACAACCCTAAAAAAATATATGACGTTCATAAGTTAAAATGTTCTGTGTATTCATCTATAACTACATGGTTGGCTAAACAATTAAGGGGTTATTTTAGTAATGAATAAAAAAAAAAACAAGTTTAGATAATAAATAATACGATACCAGGTTTGCATTTGATGAAGTGTGCCAGCGACGCCATCTTGAGCGAATGTCGTTAGGGATTCTTCTTCGACGGCATACCGGAAGTCAACGAGATTTTATTCTTCTTCTCTAGTGTAATTTAACCTTGTGGCGCGCATTACCGCCACCCTTCGATATGAATGCTGGACCGAGGTACCCCGCCAAGGTTTCTCATTCATTGTCATCTCATACCATGAATTGATTTACGTGGACCCCGACTTAAAGGCCTACTGAAATAAGATATTCTTATTTAAACAGGGATAGCAGGTCCATTCTATGTGTCATACTTGATCATTTCGCGATATTGCCATATTTTTGCTGAAAGGATTTAGTAGAGAAATTGGACGATAAAGTTCGCAACTTGACGTCACCGGTGTGAGGGCTCCTCACATCCTCACATTGATTACAATCATGGCCACCAGAAGAAAGAGCGATTCGGACCGAGAAAGGGGACGATTTCCTCATTAATTTGAGCGAGGATGAAAGAATTGTGGATGAGGAAAGTGAGAGTGAAGGTCTAGAAGAAAAAAAGAAAGAAAAAAAAGACAGGGCAGTGGGAGCGATTCAGATGTTATTAGACCAGGGGTCACCAACGTGATGAGTCACCCGCTGGCCTGTTCTAAAAATAGCTCAAATAGCAGCACTTACCAGTGAGCTGCCTCTATTTTTTAAATTTTAATTATTTACTAGCAAGCTGGTGTTGCTTTGCTCAACATTTTTAATTCTAAGAGAGTCAAAACTCAAATAGAATTTGAAAATCCAAGAAAAAATTTTAAACACTTGGTCTTCACTTGTTTAAAAAAAATCATTTATTTTTTTACTTTGCTTCTTATAACTTTCAGAAAGACAATCTTAGAGAAAATACAACCTTGAAAATGATTTTAGTATTTTTAAACACATATACATTTTTACCTTTTAAATTCCTTCCTCTTCTTTCCTGACAATTTGAATCAATGTCCAAGTATTTCTTTTTATTTTTTATTGTAAAGAATAATAAATACATTTTTATTGAATTCTCCATTGTGGCTTCTGTTTTTTCGACAAATAATATTTGTGAAAGATTTCTTCAAACTTATTACGATTAAAATTCAAAAAAAATCTTCTGGCAAATCTAGAAAATCTGTAGAATCAAATTTAAATCTTATTTCAGATTGGATTTTAACCTATTTAAAACATGTCATCAAAATTCTAAAATTAATCTTAATCAGGAAATATTACTAATGATGTTCCATAAATTATTTTTGTATCTTTTTCAAAAAGATTCGAATTAGCTAGTTTTTCTCTTCATTTTTTTCGGTTGAATTTTGAATTTTAAAGAGTCGAAATTGAAGATAAACTGTATTTGAAATTTTCATTTTCATTTTTTTCGTGTTTTCTCCTCTTTTAAACCATTCAATTAAGTGTTTTTTTCATCATTTATTCTCTACAAAAAAACGTCCGTAAAAGGAAATAAAATGTACGACGGAATGACAGACAGAAATACCCTTTTTTATATATATATATATATACATAGATTTATTTATTAAAGGTAAATTGAGCAAATTGGCTATTTCTGGCAATTTATTTCAGTGTGTATCAAACTGGTAGCCCTTGGCATTAATCAGTACCCAAGAAGTAGCTCTTGGTTTCAAAAAGGTTGGTGACCCCTGTATTAGACCATTCTTGCCAACCTTGAGACCTCCGATTTAGGGAGGTGGGGGGCTGGGGGCGTGGTTTGGGCGGGGGCGTGGTTAAGAGGGAAGGAGTATAATTCACCAACTCGAGTATTTCATATATATATATATATATATATATATATATATAAATATATATATATATATATATATATATATATATATATATATAAATATATATATATATATATATATATATATATATATATATATAAATATATATATATATATATATATATATATATATATATATATATATATATATATATGGGCTTCACGGTGGAAGAGGGGTTAGTGCGTCTGCCTCACAATACGAAGGTCCTGAGTAGTCAGGGTTCAATCCCGGGCTCGGGATCTTTCTGTGTGAATTTGCATGTCCTCCCCGTGACTGCGGGGGTTCCCTCCGGGTACTCCGGCTTCCTCCCACCTCCAAAGATATGCACCTGGGGATAGGTTGATTGGCAACATTAAATTGGCCCTAGTTTGTGAATGTGAGTGTGAATGTTGTGTGTCTATCTGTGTTGGCCCTGCGATGAGGTGGCGACTTGTCCAGGGTGTACCCCGCCTTCCGCCCGATTGTAGCTGAGATAGGCGCCAGCGCCCCCGCGACCCCAAAAGGGAATAAGCGGTAGAAAATGGATGGATTTTCAAGGCTCCAGTTATTTCAAATATTTCACTTTAAAATGTCTTATGCGGTAAATATTGCATAAATTATGCAGATTCCATATAAAAACATCAAAGGTTTTTTTTTGACAAAAGAGCATAAAACAAACAAAAGTTCAGACGTAAAATCGACAGATATACTGTATCTGAAGTTGATCTCGTAACTTAAGCGTTGAAAGTAAAAGAAAAACCTAATAAAAATGTATAATTTTCTGAGTGGGGCACCTTTTGGATCCCAAATATATTTAGTGTTATTGTATTTATCTTCTGCGATGAGGTGGCGACTTGTCCAGGGTGTACGCTGCCTACCGCCCGAATGCAGCTGAGATAGTCTCCAGCGACCCCCCGCGACCCCGAAAGGGACAAGCGGTAGAAAATGGATGGATGGATGTATTTATCTTTTCACTGTGATTACTCAAAAATATTAGATAATTAAAATCATTGGTGTCCTGCATTATTGACCTTTTAGGGCTCTAATTACTAAATACTGCATATTTCAGTTTTACTATAAAAAAACTAAGTTGTTTTTGACAGAAAAGCCATAAAACTTAATTTTTTTTAAACTTGAAGTTGATATAGAGATTTATTGTAAGCGTTAAATAAAAAATAATAATTTGACTTATTTTTTAACATTTTAATGACTGAGACCCTTTATGGTCCCCTGAACCCCAAAGGTAAAATACATTTTAAAAAATCCATATATTTTATTATGTTTTGAAAATGAAAAATATCAAAATGGCCCTCACATGCTTTATTTTTTCTGTGTGCAGCCCTCAGTGGAAAAGTTTGGACACCCCCGATTTACGTGGACAAGTTGAAAAACTTATTCGGGTGTTACCATTTAGGGGTAAATAGTACAGAATGTGTACTGTACTGTGCAATCCACTAATAAAAGTTTCAATCAATCAATCAATCAATCGATGGATCAATCAATCATCCCATTGGGTTGAGTTTGCTCTTGCCCTGATGTGGGATCTAAGCCGTTGTGGCTTGTGCAGCCCTTTGAGACACTTGTGATTAAGGGCTCTTGCAACTCACCTGGTCTTTCCCTGGTAGTATTTCTAACCTGTTTTATTATTTGAACCCTTTTATTCATAGAAAATTAAATATGTATGGTGTTTCTGAATCCAGAGGTTTGAAAGGTGGGGGGTGGCGCATATTGAAGCGTCCCGGAAGAGTTAGTGCTGCAAGGGGTTCTGGGTATTTGTTCTGTTGTGTTTATGTTGTGTTACGGTCCGGATTTTCTCCCGAAATGTGTTTGTCATTCTTGTTTGGTGTGGGTTAACACAGCGTGGCGCATATTTGTAACAGTGTTAAAGTTGTTTATACGGCCATCCTCAGTGTGACCTGTATGGCTGTTGACCAAGTATGCATTGAAGTGAAGTGAAGTGAATTATATTTGTATAGCGCTTTTTCTCTAGTGACTCAAAGCGCTTTACATAGTGAAACCCAATATCTAAGTTACATTTAAACCAGTGTGGGTGGCACTGGGAGCAGGTGGGTAAAGTGTCTTGCCCAAGGACACAACAACAGTGACTAGGTTGGCAGAAGCGGGAATCTAACCTGCAACCCTCAAGTTGCCGGCACGGCCACTGTACCAACCGAGCTAAACCGCCCGTAAATCATAGTGAAGTGAATTATATTTCTATAGCGCTTTTCTCTAGTGACTCAAAGCGCTTTACATAGTGAAACCCAATATCTAAGTTACATTTAAACCAGTGTGGGTGGCACTGGGAGCAGGTGGGTAAAGTGTCTTGCCCAAGGACACAACGGCAGTGACTAGGATGGCGGAAGCGGGAATCGAACCTGCAACCCTCAAGTTGCTGGCACGGCCACTCTACCAACCAAACTATGCCGCCCCATTCACTTGTCTATTCGTTAAAGCTACATATATTGTGTGGCAGAGCCGGCACGCTGTTTTATTGGAAGGAAAAGCGGGCGTGACGACAGGTTGTAGTGGACGCTAAAGGCAGTCTCTTAAAGGCACGCCCGGAGAGTGTTGTCCGGTTGAAAATCGGGAGAAATTCGGGAAAATGATTGAACGGAAGATTTTTGGGAGGTGCACTGAAATCAGGGAGACTCCCGGAAAAAGCGGGAGGGTTGGCAAGTACAAAAGCGACATCAGTGTGTAAAGGATATCACCACATGGGCTCAGGAACACTTCATAAAACCACTGTCAGGAACTACAGTTGGTCGCTTCATCTGTGAGTTAAATGTAAAACTCTATTATGTAAAGCCAAACCCATTTATCAACAATACCCAGAAACACCGCCGGCTTGGCTGGGCCCGAGATCATCTAAGATGGACTGATGGAAAGTGGAAAAGTGTTCTGTGGTCTGACGAGTCCACATTTCAAATTATATTTGGAAACTGTGGACGTGATGTCCTCCGGAACAAAGAGGCAAATAACCATCCGGATTGTTATAGGCGCAAAGTTCAAAAGCCAGCATCTGTGATGGTATGAGGGTGCATTAGTGCCCAAGGCATGGGTAACTTACACATCTGTGAAGGCACCATTAATGCTGAATGGTCCACACAGGTTTTGGAGCAACATATGTTGTCATCCAAGCAACGTTATCATGGACGCCCCTGCTTATTTCAGCAAGACAATGCCAAGCCACGTGTTACAACAGCGTTGCTTCGTAGTAAAAGAGTGCGGGTACTTTCCTGGCCCACCTGCAGTCCAGCCCTGTCTCCCATCGAAAATGTGTGGCGCATTATGAAGCGTAAAAAACGACAGCAGAGACCCCGGACTGTTGACCGACTGAAGCTCTACATAAAACAAGAATGGGAAAGAGTTCCAATTAGTTTCCTCAGTTCCCAAACGTTTATTGAGTGTTGTTAAAAGAAAAGATGATGCAACACAGTGGTGAACATGCCCTTTCCCAACTACTTTGGCACGTGTTGCAGCCATGAAATTCTAAGTTAATTATTATTTGCAAAAAAAAATAAAGTTTATGAGTTTGAACATCAAATATCTTGTCTTTGTAGTGCATTCAATTGAATATGGGTTGAAAAGGATTTGCAAATCATTGTATTCCGTTTATATTTACAAACGGGGTTTGTATATGATCATGACTGTGCACTTTAACAAATGTTTTTCCTCTATCTTTATGTGCGACCACCAGAGGTGTGGATTTGAGTCACATGACTTAGACTCGAGTCATGAATTTGATGACTTTAGACTCGACTTGACAAAATGTTAAGAGACTTGTAACTCGACTTAGACCAGATACTTGCCAACCATCCCAAATTTTCCGGGAGACTCCCGAATTTCAGTGCCTCTCCCGAAAATCTTCCGGGACAACCATTCTCCCGAATTTCTCCCGATTTCCAATCGGACCTGAGTGAGGACAGCCTGTCGTCACGTCCACTTTTCCTCCATATAAACAGCGGGCCGGCCCAGTCACGTTATAACATCTACGGCTTTTGGAGAGTGCACAACTGCACACACAACAAGAAGGAGACTATTATATATGTCTCCGTTATCCACAGGTTTATCTATAAACCCATAAAGTAGGTAGGCATGGAGCTATTTCTCAGCGTGTGTCTATTCCAGCTGGCACGATAATACACTGACACACAGCATCCTGATTCCCATCATGCATTGCTTCAAAACTACGGCAAGTAGTAATGTCGAAAAAATATACTGACTGAGAATAGAACGAGGTTGGATAATTCAACCCTAAACTCACGCCTTTCCTGCAAATGAAATTACACATTTGCTGCCCATACCTATGCTCCTTCAAAGGCTGTGCTACAGGCTGCAAAGCATTGCACTTTCGAATACAACAATGAGAAGAAAGCAGTGCTATGTGTGTGTATATGTGTAAATAAATGAACACTGAAATTCAAGTATTTATTTTATATATACGAAAAGATGCCCGTTGCTGGGGGAGTTGTGACGGCACAGAACCATAAGGGGGCAGTTGAGCTCTATGATTTATCCATCCATCCATTTTCTACCGCTTGTCTCTGTTGGGGTAGCGGGGGTCACTGGAGCCTATCTCAGCTGCAATCGGGGGGTAGGCGGTGTACACCCTGGACAAGTCGCCACCTCATCGCAGTATATATATATATATATATATATATGTATATATATATATATATATATATATATATACACTCCCCCTTTTGTGTCCACCGAGGCACTATCTTCCTTCTTTTGTTTCCTATCCTGGGTATAATCTGTTTGGCTTCTTCCATTATCCTTTTTGTAATATTTGTATTAAGTAGCCTAATAAATCTTGATAATGTCCTGTTTGTAATTTCTCTAAAGTGTTGGCAGTCTCTGTCCTTTGGTTTATGGTCATGTGAATAAAAAATTAGGAAGTGATGACTTCCTTTATTTACTTCCCACTCCACCTTTCCTGCTAACCCTTGCGACACTAGTGTTGAGTCTATTGCTGTTTTTTTTTCAGCTCAACTACATCTAATGGTTTACACCAGGGGTCACCAACACGGTGCCGAGATGAGTAGCCTGCTAGCATGTTCTAAAAATAGCTCAAATAGCAGCACTTACCAGTGAGCTGCCTCTATTTTTTAAATTTTATTTATTTGCTAGCAAGCTGGTCTCGCTTTTCTCGACATTTTTAATTCTAAGAGAGACAAAACTCAAATAGAATTTGAAAATCCAAGAAAATATTTTAAAGACTTGGTCTTCACTTGTTTAAATAAATTCCTTTATTTTTTTTACTTTGCTTTTTATAACTTTCAGAAAGACAATTTTTGAGAAAAATACTTGGGGATTTTTAAACACATATACCTTTTTACATTTTAAATTCCTTCCTCTTCTTTCCTGACAATTTAAATCAATCTTCAAGTATTTTTTTTTATTGTAAAAAATAATAAATACATTTTAATTTAATTCTTCATTTTAGCTTCTGTTTTTTCGACGAAGAATATTTTTGAAATATTTCTTCAAACTTATTATGATTAAAATCTAGAAGATCTGTAGAATTAAATTCAAATCTTATTTCAAAGTCTTTTGAATTTCTTTGAAAATTTTTGTTCTGGAAAATCTAGAAGAAATAATTATTCATCTTTGTTAGAAATATAGCTTGGTCCAATTTGTTATATATTCTAACAAAGTGCAGATTGGAGTTTAACCTATTTAAAACATGTCATCAAAATTCTAAAACTAATCTTAATCAGAAAAAATGACTAATGCTGTTCCATAAATTATTTTTAAAATTTTTCAAAAAGATTCGAATTAGTTAGTTTTTCCCTTCATATTTTTCGGTTGAATTTTGAATTTTAAAGAGTCAAAATTGAAGTAAAACTATGTTTCAAAATGTAATTTTCATTTTTTTCGTGTTTTCTCCTCTTCAGTTCAATCAAGTGTTTTTTTCATCATTTATTCTCTACAAAAAAACCTTCCGTAAAAGGCCAAAAAATGTACGACGGAATGACAGACAGAAATACTCTTTTTTTTTTTTATATATAGATTTATTTATTAAAGGTAAATTGAGCAAATTTCTGCAATGTATTTAAGTGTGTATCAAACTGGTTGGTAGCCCTTCGCATTAATCAGTACCCAAGAAGTAGCTCTTGGTTTCAAAAAGGTTGGTGACCCCTGGTTTACACAAACAAATTTTCTTCCCTCCAAAAATGCTTCCATGAAGTCATCCTTTCACCACATAGTGCGGTGTGCATCAAAGTGAACACACCGAATTATATTTCCACTCCAATGCTCCCCCTATTGTTTCAAATCGAATGGATCTGTCATTTCTTGCACAGATTCAAGAAGTTAAGCACTTTGAATTTTTCTTTATTATCCCATATTTTAAGTTATTGTGTTACTTTTAATATTATATAATGCATTTCTTATAATATAATGCCGAAGAACTACTTTTAGCGGCCGAGGGTGGAGTCGACTCTCTTGGTTGCTTTGTTGGGTCTGCTCCTCTCCCTGGCCATGCTCCCCTCACCCCCAAAAGACGATGGCGTGGAAAACCACAGAGTCTACCACAGTGTACATTTTGTTGTTGTTTTACTTTTGTGGCTGTGTGTAGAAGCGGCCAGTTGCCTAGTGACCACGTTGGCCGAGTGGTTTAGAGTGTCCGCCCTGGGATCGGTAGGTCGTGAGTTCAAACCCCGGCCGAGTCGTAGCCAAGACTATAAAAATAGGACCCATTACCTCCCTGCTTGGCACTCAGCATCAAGGGTTGGAATTGGGGGTTAAATCACCAAAAATTATTCCCGGGCGCGGCCACCGCTGCTGCCCACCGCTGCTGCCCACTACTCACCTCACCTCCCAGGACGCAAATGCAGAGAATAATTTCGCCACACCTAGTGTGTTTATGACAATCGTTAGTACTTTAACTTTGTGTTCTTTGATGTTTCCCTCTTAAAACAAATGCGTATGTGTGCTATGGCTATTAGGTTTTTTTTCTTCCTTTGCCCTAAGTCTGAACCCCCTCTCCAGGGGCCCAAGCTCAGATTACATTTTTTTTCTCCCTCCCCAGCGTTTACCTGTCCCTCACCTTTTTTGTAAGGGGCGTTGGAAGTTGGCTGACCCGTCAGCGATCCTGTTCTGTCTCCCTGTCATGTTTGATCCAGTTCTGTCTCCCTGTAGTGTTTGTCCGATCTTTGGGGGGGATTATCCAAGTATTTCTTGATTCTGATTCTTCTTTAATAAATATGGCATATGCCCCTTTTTGCCCATCATCCCTATCTTTACATATTGTTATATATCCTTTTATTATAAAGTTCAACTTTGGCTACAGCCATGTTTCTTGAGTACATATTACATCTGGTTTAATTTTCATACTATTAATAAATCCCTCCTGTCCGTTTGCTGTTAAACTTCTGGCATGTTTAAATCTTTCGATTAAGTTAAAATAATTATTTAGAATAAGTACCTCAGGCAGGTGTAAAAAAAACAAAAAAATTCGCCAACCTGTCACGGCACGGGCTTGAACTCGCTTTTCTCCGGCGGCTGGGTCTGCCAGCACTTCCGTTGGCAGCGTTGTGGGGGATCAGCAATCTGCACACATGGAACTGATGAGGGCGAGCTGTATAAAGAACAGAGGACCCAAGGATCCTTGCCGGAACTTATTAATTCGTTACCCTAGTAAGCACCCCTTGTCTGGTTTGTATCCTGCATATTCGCTCTTCCTCTTTTTTCCGTGTCTGATGTCCGTGTTGTCCTCCTGCAGTGCTTTCCTGAGTTCTCCTGCGATCCCCCGTTGTTTCTCTCTGTATTCTGGACTGCCTTCCTTCATCCTCGACCTCCGCTTGGACACGGACCTCTGACGCCTGGCCATTCTCCTATATCCGCCTGCTCACGGACCGCCTTCCAGCCTTTTTCCTTCTTGTCGTTCAACATTTGGTAAAACACAACACCCCAACACTCATCATACACATAGTCTTCCACCATACACCCCTTTGGATCTAGTTCCCACACGCCATTACCTTGATTTAAATTATATTGTTTATTATTGTATATATATATTTATATACATATAATAAATCATAGAGCTTTACTGCCCCCCTGTGGTTGTGTGCCGTCACAACTCCCGCAGCAACGGGAATCTTTTCGTGTCTTTCTCTTGATCTCATGGGTCTAAATTAAATGTCAATTAAAACCAACTTATTGGTTTATGGCCACAACTTTTTAATATCCAGGTGAGAGGAACAATTTATAATTTAGAACTAACTTTCATTAGCTCAGAGGTGATGCTCAACATGTCAATAGCTGCAACAGTGAACAACCTCCCTGTGATCACGGCGCCGCTAAAAGTCGTTATTCGGCATTCGCGCTCATAATACCGATATCGCTAATACTTGGCTAATATACAAGAAAATTTAGTATTTTTGGCACTTTTTGAATGGGAAAGTAGATGACTATCATTAGCTTCATTGTTAGCCACCTCGTACTTACCGTATGTGACAAGTTAGAGTGCATAAAAAAGAAATACGTATGTGCTCTTGTCTCAAATAAGGATAGCATTGATAGAAAAATGCGCTTTTATTTGGAATTTTCCCGACCTATCACAATCATTATGAGAGGTATGAGGACGGATGGATTAAAAAAATAAAATAAACATATATACAATTTCAATGGGAATTCCTCTATTCCGTCCATATAATCCATTAAAAAAACATCCAAAAACCGCCAACAATACTCCATTTACATTTGGTTACTTGAATATCAACAAGTTTTAGTGACATTGTTATTATAAATATTAACAAGTAATTAGTGATATTGTTATTATAAACGCTTACACAGACCAACTACAGTATTTAGATAGCCATTTAGGACCCGGAACTGGCAAGAAAGACACGAAAATTACGCTTGTAACCCCCACTCCGTTTCTTTGTGAAGATTATGAGTGATTCTTCATCTAAATGGGAATATATAAACATCCTGGCAGTCGGCGTCCTAACGACAGCAGACGTCGTACAGTAAGTGATGTTTTGTTATGTTGAGCTACTGCTCACTGCTCCCCTCACCTCCCAGGGGGCGATCAAGGGCGTTGGGTCGAATGCAGAAGTAATTTCGCCACACTTAGTGTGCGTGTGGCAATCTTGGTACTTTCACTTTTAATAAAGCAACAAGAGACAAATTCATCAATTCTCTTTTCTAAGGTAAATCTGCACAGCCGATATAGATCATCTACATCAACAAGAGGATTTGTCTGATTGAGGAAGAACATAAATAAATAAAAAAATAGATTTTTTTTTTTTTTTTTAATTAAGAATAGCGATTCATTACAAACATCTTTTGACACCCTTAATACTCATATACTTTCAACATCAAACAAAAAAATCCATAACATAACTTTATCATTACAATAAATTATTGTATTTTTCTTCTTAAAATGCTGCATGAAGAAAGGCTCAAAAGGATCACGTAGCCGCTAAAAGTAGTTCTTCGGCATTAGCGCTAATAATACCAATATCGCTAATATTAATGTCTGGACATTAAAATGGAGTATCGTTGGCATTTTTTGAATGTTTTCTTGAAGGGGAAAGTAGATGACTATCATAAGCTTCATTGTTAGTCACCTGGAAATAGTCTCAAACTGCTTTGAATTCCTTAAAAAGAAGAAAAGCGCTATACAAGTATAATCCATTTACCATTCACTGCCCCCTTGTGGTTCTGTGCCGTCACAACTCCCCCAACAAGGGGCATCTTTTTGTCATTCTTGTGATCTCATGAGTCTAAATAAAATGTCAAATACAACCAACTTATTGGTTTATGGCCACAACCTTTTAATATCCAGGTGAGAGGAACAATTTATAATCTGGAATTAACTTTCACCAGCTCAGAGGTGACGCAGCATCTCAATATGTCAATAGGTGCAACAGTAGACTACCTCCCTGTGATCACAGCGCGGCTAAAAGTAGTTCAGCATTAGCGCTTATAATAACAATATCGCTAATACTCGGCAAATGTTCATGTCTGGACAAGAAAATGGAGTATCGTCTGTAATTTTGAATGTTTTTTTTAGAGGACAAAGTAGATGACTATTGTTAGCTTCATTGTTAGCCACCTCGTACTCACCGTTTATGACAAAATAGAATGCATAAACATAAAAAAGTATAAATGGGTTATACTTTAAAGCGCTTAGACACTATTTCCACATTCACACACTAATGGCGGGAGCTGCCATGCAAGGCCCTAACCACGACCAATCAGGAGCAAGAGTGCAGTGTCTTGCTCGAGGACACCACGGACATGACGAGGTTGGTGGTAGGTGGGGGATCGAACCAGGAACCCTCAGGTTGCTGGCACGGCCACTCTACCAACCGCACCACGCCGTCCCCTATTTGTGTTCCTATCTCAAATAAGGTTTGTGATTGATTGTCCCAGCTTCTACCAACCTAGTCACGTCCGTAGTGTCCTTGAGCAAGACACTTCACCCTTGCTCCTGATGGGTCGTGGTTAGCGCCTTGAACAGCAGCTTCCGCCGTCAGTGTGTGTGAACTGGTGAATATGGAAGTAGTGTCAAAGCGCTTTGAGTACCTTGAAGGTAGAAAAGCGCTATACGTACAAGTATAACCCTTCCGCTTATCCGAGGTCGGGTTGCGGGGACTTCAGCCTAAGCAGGGAAGCCCAGACTTTCCTCTCCCCAGCCCTTCCCGGGGGATCCCGAAGCTTTCCCAGGCCAGCCGGGAGACATAGTCTACCCAAAAGTGTCCTGGGTCTTCCCCATGCCTCCCTAGCCGTCGGAGGGGCCCTAAACACCTCCCGAAGGAGGCGTTCAGGTGGCATCCTGACCAGATACCCGATACACCTGATCTGGCTCCTCTCGATGTGGCGGAGCAGTGGCTTTACTTTGAACTCCTCCCGAATGGCAGAGCTTCTCACCCTATCTCTAAGGGAGAGACCCGCCACCCGGCGGAGGAAGCTCATTTCGGCCCCTTGTACCTGTGATCTTGTCCTTTCGGTCATAACCCAAAGCTCCTGACCACGTGTCAGGATGGAAACGTAGATCGATCGGTAAATTGAGAGCTGTGCTTTCCGGCTTAGCTCCTTATTCACCACAACAGATCGATACAGCCTCCGCATAACTGAAGACACCTCACCTATCTGCTTGTTGATCTCACGATCCACTCCTCCCATACTCGTGAACAAGATTTTGAGGTACTTGAACTCCTCCACATGGGGCAGCGTCCGCTCCCCGATCCTGAGATGGCACTCCACCCTTTTCCGGGCGAGAACCATGGACTCACCCATTTGCAAATTTTTGGTTTATGCATTCTACATTCTAAGTACGAGGTGGCTAACTATGAAGCTAACGATAGCTACTTTGCACTCTAAAAAACATTCAAAAAGTACGCCATCGAGCCAATGGGAACTCGTCTACTCCACCCATAAAATCCAATAAATAAACATCGGAAAACCGCCAACAATACTCCATTTACGTCCGTTGTGTCCTGAGCAAGGCACTTCACCCTTGCTCCTGATGGGTGCTGGTTGGCGCCTTGCATGGCAGCTCCCTCCATCAGTGTGTGAATGTGTGTGTGAATGGGTAAATGTGGAAGTAGTGTCAAAGCGCTTTGAGTACCTTGAAGGTAGAAAAGCGCTATACAAGTACAACCCATTATTTACATTTGGTGACTTGAATATTGACTAGTTATTGGTGATATTGTTATTATAAACTCTTACGCGATTATCATCTCCCTGTAGGTTTTCTGTAGATCATAAACCATACATCTCAGCATAGCGGCTAACGAGTTTTATTCATCATCAAATGGGAGTCGAAACTACGAGATCCGATTAAGAAATCAGTGACTTTTCTGGTGTTTGTTTGCTACTTGATTCCCGTAAAGACAGTTGGCATGCCAAGAAAACGCGACAATGATTGAGACGATGGTGGCCTGCAGGAAAAGCATGACCCCATAGGTGGCTCCGGCAGCTGGGCCGGGGGGCAGAGCTACGGACCCGGCCAGGATGGCCCTCACCTCCGACTTGATCATGTGGAGCTCGTCCAGGATGGACAAAAAGGTGCAGCAATGGAACCACTGGTGGCTGTGACCCCAGATGTCGAAGTGACCAGGGGACAACCTCTCCGGGACCTTGCTGATGTTGAACCCGGCCGCCGCCAGCAGCCAGAAGCAGTGGCGGTAGAAGAAGACGGAGGCGGTGGAATACGGCGTTCGGATGAGGAGGCGGTAAAAGATGGGTGTGGACGACACCAGAAACGGGAGGAAGAAAACCAGGGTCCGGATGGCGTACCGATAGCGCCTCCACTTTTGGCGAGTGTAGCAGCAGGACAGGTGGCAAATAATGGCCACGACACAAGCACTGGGGATGTAGAGGGTCTCGAAGAAGAGTCGGAACTCCGAAGGCTTCAGGTCCCTGTCGGTGTTTATCTGGTCCAGCCCGGGCCGGGGGTGGATGTAGTAATGGTACGCCAAGGACGACCCCACCGTGTAGGCGCTGATGGTCCCGTAGTCCACGAAGAAGCAGACTTCTCTCACCACCAGCGACATGGAGTTCAGCAAGTGGGCGAAGCTGCTGGACACCAGCAGAGATGAAACGCACAGGAAGTAGGTCCAGAGCGGGTAGAAAAACGGGTGCCACCCGGACGGCGCCTCGTCCCAGTCGAAGACCTCGGCGAAGTGGTAGGCGAACACAAAAACGGGGAGGAAGTGAGTCCAGAAGTTGCCCGTCTCATTGGTGGGCCGGAACGCCGACAGGACGCAATCTCGGAAGCTGTAATTGGGGAAGCGGTAGCCGGTCAGGATGAAGTTCTCGATGACCCGGGGCGGCACATCCGAGTAACTCAGAAGAGTTAAGGGATGGTCGCAGTTGAGCAGCATCACGACAAAATTATTCAAAAAATAAAATTACTAACAAAAACTAAAAATGCCTTGTGGTCCAAACCGGGTCCCTGACCCTTAGTTTGGGAACCCCTTGTTATATTATTAAAATACATTTGTGTTTCTTCCGGTGCGGATCGACTGTACCCTTTGATCCCGTCCGAGGTTGTGTAATCACGTCGGCTTTACAGTCCACACAGTAAAGACAAAATGTCCAGGAAGGGGAAAAAATGGTCAAATCTTTTTACTTCACCCCGCTAGGACCGCACCTTCCACGGAGTAAAACCAAGGCAGGTTCCACTTGGCGTGTTAAAATTCCTCCATTCAGCACCGTTACAATGTTGCGGCATCCGCCGTTTCCGGCCATTGAATAAGCAGGACACGCTCTGACCTACAAGCGGGTGATAACACGACCTATTCCGGTTATGATTTTCAAAATAAAACGACTTGTCATGATTACTAATGCGTTTTTTTTTTTGGGACGATTTAAACAATTATATAAGCTAAAGTTTACACGTAATACAATCCTTAAAAATACCAAATACCAGTATTTTAATGCAAACTTTCAAAATAACATCTAATTGGATTGGCATAACGCAGAATAATTGGAATTCAACAGCCCAAACCACGAGCAATGCAACTAATAAGAAAAAAATGCACTTTATATACTTCTGCACTTTAAATGAAGCTGCTAAAATACTCTAACTTGACCGCCCGCTATGTATTGTGCTTGATTTTTTAAAATGGCTTATGATTATATAATTGCAACATTGTTATTTTCAATTCCTGTGTCATTTTATTGTGGATGTTAAAGATGCACCATAGGTGCTAAATCTGGTGCAGACATCTTCTCAATGTAACTGCACGTTGTCCTTGAAATAAACAAATATTCCACAGCACAAAACAAATATCTGATTTGAGAATATGTTTTTGGTTTGAAGATGCAGGTGCAATAGTTTCCTTTCACGGCTGCCACAAAAATATATATTTTTTTACTATTCCTTTAATCAAAATATAATTTCAGTGTTCCACCCATTGGCAAAATACTTACCATTTTGTCGTACCATGCAAAGATGTCCAAAGTGTGACTGCGGGGGCCGTTAGCGGCACGCAGCTGGAGTTTTTTTTTGGCCTGCAGGATATTGTCATAATAAAACGACAGCAAAATGTGGAATAAAAGATGCAAAAATGAGATAGAAAAGCAAAAAATGGGACAATGTGTACTATGAACATTTCTTAAAACACGCTGATAATACCTTTTTGTCAAACACCCTTCATGGAAACAACTCAGTAGAAAGCAGAAAAAGAACAAAAGGATAACGAAAATTTTTTGTCAAATGTTATGGTGGTATTATTAAATAAGTGTATAATTGTTTGGTTGTCAAATGTTAAGGTGGTATTATTAAATAGGTGTGTAATTGTATTGTTGTCAAATGTTATGGTGGTATTATTAAATATGTGTATAATTATTTTGTTGTCAAATGTTAAGGTGGTATTATTAAATAAGTTTATAATTGTTTTGTTGTCAAATATGAGGGTGGTATTATTAAATAGGTGTATGCTTCTTTTGTCTTCAAATATCAAGGTGGTATTATTATTATTATTATATATGCTTGTAATAAGAATAATACATTATATCAAAAATGGATAAGGCTAAAATCTACAGAAGCAGAACATCAGCACAAAAAGTATAAAACAAGCCAACTAGCATACTATGGGCATGTTAAAAAGAACTGTCAATTATTAGATAAGAACAAAAACAATAATATGAGAGAATTTAGAATCGTTTTTTATTTCCCCCGTTAATGAAAGTGAAATCAAAACAATTGTAAATTCTCAGAAAAACAAGAAATCAACAGACTGCCGTGACTTGGACTTTTCTCTGATCAAGGAAGTTGTTGATTTTATAGCTGTTCCCTTCACTTATATTTGCAATATTTCTTTACAAAAGGTGTCTTCCCAAAGAAAATGAAAATGGTAAAAGTAATTCCCATCTTCAAAAGTGGAAATACGCATCAGATCACAAACTATAGGCCTATTTCTTTACTCTCACAATTTTCAAAAGTCCTTGAAAAATTATTTGTGTCAAGACTTGACAGTTTTATTGATAAGCATCACCTGCTAAGTGAACACGAATACGGTTTTCGATCTAACAGGTACACTTCCATGGCAGTGATGGAACTAATTGAGGAGGTAACCACTGCAATTGATAAGAGGGAGTTTGCTGTTGGTGTTTTTATTGACCTGAGCAAGGCCTTTGACACCATCGATCACACATTACTTTTAAACAAAATGCAGAGGTATGGTGTCAGAGGTCTTGCTCATGATTGGTTGAAAATTTATCTTGGTGGCAGAGAGCAGTATGTGCATGTGAACAATGTAGATTCAGACAAAAAGATCATAACACATGGAGTACCCCAAGGTTCTGTACTGGGACCAAAATTGTTTTTACTGTATATTAATGATATTTCTAAAATCCTTAAAAAACTCAACTGTATTTTTTTTGCTGATGATACAAGTCTGTACTGTTCCGGGCAAGACCTTGACCAACTCCTAGAGACTGTAGAGATCGAACTCCACATACTAAAGCAATGGTTTGATGCCAATAAACTATCAATCAACCTAAATAAAACTAAACATAGAATTTTTGGAAATAGGAAAAATAAAATACAGCATCATATAAGAATTGATGATATGGAGATAGAAAGGGTGTATTCATTAACATTTTTGGGAATCTATATAGATGATAAATTAAATTGGAAACTGTACATAAATATACTTAAGACACAGATGGCAAAAAATATTGCTATGTTACATAAAATTAAAAACTCTGTAAATCAAAAGGCTCTTAACATGTTTTATAATTCTTTCATACTCCCATATCTTAATTATTGTGTTGAAATCTGGGGAAACAATTACAAATCAAACATCAACTCTATATTCTTACTTCAAAAGAAAGCAATTAGAATTGTAAATTTTGCGAATTATCATGACCATACCAATGCTCTGTTCATTAAATTAAAAACATTAAAACTGAACGATCTTGTTGACCTCAATACTACTATTGTGGCTTACAAAGCTCATAACCACATGCTGCCTGGGTGTTTACAGGTGAGGTTCAAACCCAGAGAGAATCCCTATGACCTCAGAGGTTCAGCTTTCTTTCAGAAAGCAAAAATAAGAACAAGATTAAATAGTAGATGTGTTTCTGTTAGAGGAGTTCAACTATGGAACAGCTTGGATGATTCCTTAAAATGTTGCAGTTCCATTCACACATTTAAAAAACACTTTAGAACCAATGTCTTGAAAAAATATATCACTCTTGAATCAACATTGTAGTTAATACTATGATTAATGTTAATTAAAAACTAAACATGAGATATAAATAATAATAGAAGTACAATTGTTTGTATACAGTATATTGTGTATATAATTAGTGCAAAGGTTTAATATGTACACAGGGATATTTCACATGCCTGTACTGTGTATAAAATTGAACTACGTTCATGTTGTTTATAATGTGTATTTATAATATGTTGTGCAAAGGACATTTTATAATTTTCGGAAGTTTATTTTGTACTTGAAATTGTTTATAGGGTTAGGCGCAGTAAGTGTTTAACTTCAGCCTAAACCCTTTCGGTCTGCAACATTTCTTATTTTCAATCTATGAATGTACAACTTTTTATTTTCAATCTATGAATGTACAGCTGTTTGTTTTCTTTGTTGAACATTGACTGAAGAACAATAAACACACAAAGAGTAACATGGGGCACCCTCAATTGCATTACTTAAAAATGGCACTGAAAGGGATTACCCCCAATACTTCTCAGATGGAAACATGAATAATGACAACATGAAGGAAGTCGTTAAAAGCTTCAATAAGTATCTTGTAAATACTGGACCAGAATTGGAGGAAAGGATTCCAGACCCAGTTTCAGCTGAGGATGTCAATGACACCACAGATACAGTAGAAATCACAACTCAATATTCCTCACAAAAGTGACACAAGAGGAAAACAGTTAAAATTGTGGAAAAAATGCAAATCTTAGACTTCAGTTGATTGTAAAGGAATTGATACAGAAACAATGGAAAAAGGTTATCGAAGAGGCCATTAATGTTTATCAGTACAGTAAGCTATCATTTCAAACGGGCAAATTCCCGAACAAAATGAAAACAGCTAAAGTTGAACCAAGTTATAAGACTGGAGACAAAACACCAGTATACAAATCATAGACCTGTTTCGTTACTTCCACAGTTTTCTAAAACCATTGAAAAACTGTTGAACAACAGATTGGAGAGTTTCACAAATGAATATAAAATACTAGCTGAGAACCAATATGGATACGGACATAATATTTCAACTTCAATGGCTTTAATCGAAATATCAGAGGAAATGACCAATGCAATAGATAGTAAACAGTGTACGGCAGCAGTGTTTATGGATCTAACTCGATTAATCACAATATTTTAATCCAGAAATTAAAACGGTTGGTCTTAAACTGGATTAGAAGCTACTTAACCTATAGGAAAACATACGCAAACACATGTAAATATATCCAGTGGTGTACCCCAGGGATCAATACTACGACCCCAAAAAATTGTTCAATCTCTATATAAATGACATTTGTAAAGTTACAAAGCATCATTCGCAGACGACACAACAGCGTTTTGTTCGGAAGCTAATACAAACAATAACAGAAGAAATGAACATGTTAAAATTTTGGTTTGACAAAAACAAACTATCCTTAAACCCCGGTAAAACTAAATTAATGCTGTTTGGTAACAGTAGAAGTCAAACACAAATACAAATAGACATCGAAAGAGTCAATTCAATCAAATTTCTAGGTATGATTGATCATAAAATAAACTGGAAAGCTCATGTAAAAAAAATATACGACATAAAGTAGCAGGAAACACGTCAATAATGAATAAAGCAAAACATGTTCTCGAGCAAAAAATCACTTCATAGTGTAACCGTATATGAGTTATTGTGAGAAAATATGGGGAAATAACTACAAAAGTACACTTCATTCATTAACGGTGTTACAAAAAAAAAATCTGAATAATAATGTTGGATATACAGAACATTCAAACCCATTATTTATTAAATCGAAAATATAGTGATGAGCTAAAATGATGCAAAAAGTAAACAATATAACCTGCTACCCAAATATATTCAACAATTCTTCTCAACTAAAATGGAGAAAAAAAACATTTGAGAAAAATGTAATTTAAAACATTTGCATGCACGTAGAACACTTAAGACCAGGGGTCCCCGAAATACGAGCCGCGGGAAGTCCCAAGTTTAAAAAAAATAGGTTATTTAATTTTATTTTTTTTAAATTTGTCATTTCTAATCCATTTTAGTCTTGTTACTCTCGGTGTCTCCTCGCCGCTCAGGCAAATCATATTGTCAAAAAATGCATTTTGTCATCGATAATGTGACATCATTAGCGGCAATCTTTCAGTCAATTAGTGCGCGAGAAATATATATATATATATATATATATACATATATATATATATTTATATATATATTCATTTGTACAGTGGGGCAAAAAAGTATTTAGTCAGCCACCGATTGTGCAAGTTTTCCCACTTAAAATGATGACAGAGGTCCGTAATTTTCATCATAGGTAGACTTCAACTGTGAGAGACAGAATGTGGAAAAAAAAATCCAAGAATTCACATTGTAGGAATTTTAAAGAATTTATTTGTAAATTATGGTAGAAAATAAGTATTTGGTCAACCATTCAAAGCTCTCACTGATGGAAGGAGGTTTTGGCTCAAAATCTCAAGCTACGTGGCCCCATTCATTCTTTCCTTAACACGGATCAATCGTCCTGTCCCCTTAGCAGAAAAACAGCCCCAAAGCATGTTTCCACCCCCATGCTTCACAGTAGTTATGGTGTTCTTGGGATGCAACTCAGTATTCTTCTTCCTCCAAACACGACGAGTTGAGTTCATACCAAAAAGTTATATTTTGGTTTCATCTGACCACATGACATTCTCCCAATCCTCTGCTGTATCATCCATGTATCCATTTTGGTATAAACTCAACTCGTCGTGTTTGGAGGAAGAAGAATACTGAGTTGTATCCCAAGAACACCATACCTACTGTGAAGTGAAGCATGGGGGTGGAAACATCATGCTTTGAGGCTGTTTTTCTGCTCTGTCATCATTTTAAGTGGGAGAACTTGCACAATCGGTGGCTGACTAAATACTTTTTTGCCCCACTGTATATATATACATATATATATATATATATATATATATATATATATGTATATGTATATATATATATATATATATATATATATATATATATATATATATATACACATATATATATATATATATATATATATATATATATATATATATATATATATATATATATATATATATATATATATATATATACACAGCCCGGCCCCCAGCCAAATTGTTTTAACCAATGCGGCCCCTGGGTCAAAAAGTTTGGGGACCCCTGCTTAAGACCTTTAGTATATCAGTATGTGGAATTAAAGTATGGAATGGATTAAGCAAAGCAATCGAACAATGTACTAATATGACCCAAACTCAATTCAACTTGTCAGTTTTTACCATTTCTTTACCAAATAAACTGGCCTCCGCATGCTTTTTGTTTGTGGACAAAGTCTGGCTCAAGTGGTAAAGCCCATAGTTTGATTTAAAACATAATTTTTTTGTAATAACATACAAGAAATGTGTTTTTTTTTCGGTGTGGAATTTGACCATTTTTGAATGATATCCACTGCAAGCAATAGTAATGCACTGTTTTTATTTGGTACTCCTTTGGCGGCACATCAATCAAAGTTGACTTCTGTAGCCCGTCATCACAATCGTCTCAAAGGGCTGCACAAGCCACGACCACATCCTTGGCTCGGATCCCACAACAGGGCAGAGAGTTGGGTGGAAGATAATATCCAGATTCTTTACCTAGTCGCTTGGTGTCATTGTTTTCTTGTCAAAGGTTAAGGTGGTATTATCAAATATTTGTATAATTGTTTTGTTGTCAAATGTTAAGGTTGTATTATTAAATAATAGTATAATTGTCAAATGTTAAGGTGGTATTAATAAAAAATTGTATAATTGTCTTGTTGTCAAATGTTAAGGTTGTATTATTAAATAATTGTATAATTGTCAAATGTTAAGGTGGTATTATTAAATAATTGTATAATTGTTTTGTTGTCAAATGTTAAGGTGGTATGAATAAATAGGTGTATACTTGTTTGGTTGTCAAATGTTAAGGTGGTATCATTAAATATTTGTATAATTTTTTTGATGTCAAATGTTAAGGTGGTATTATCAAATAATTGTATAAATGTTTTGTTGTCAAATGTTAAGGTGGTATTATTAAATAAGAGTATAATTGTTTGGTTGTCAAATGTTAAGGTGGTATTATAAAATAGGTGTATAATCGTTTTGTGGTCAAATGTTAAGGTGATATTATTAAATAAGTATATAATTATTTAGTTGTCAAATGTTAAGGTGGTATTATTAAATAAGTGTATAATTGTTTGTTGTCAAATTTAAAGGTGCTATTAAATAAGAGTATAAGTATTTAGTTGTCAAATGTGAAGGTGGTATCATTAAATGAGTGTATAATTGTTTTGTTGTGAAATGTAAAGATGCTATTACATAAGAGTATAATTATTTTGTTGTCAAATGTTAAGTTGGTGTTATTACATAGGTGTATAATTGTTTGGTTGTCAAATATTAAGGTGGTACTATTAAATAAATGTATAATTGTTTGGTTGTCAAATATTAAGGTGGCATTATTAAATAGGTGTATGATTGTTTTGATTTCAAATGTTAAGGTGGTATTATTAAATAAGTGTATAATTGTTTTGTTGTCAAATGTAAAGGTGCTATAAAATAAGAGTATAATTATTTTGTTGTCAAATGTTAAGTTGGTATTATTAAATAGGTGTATAATTGTTTTGATTTCAAATGTTAATGTGGTGTTATTACATGGGTGTATAATTGTTTGGTTGTCAAATATTAAGGTGGTATTATTAAATAAATGTATAATTGTTTGGATTTCTAGTGTTAAGGTGGTATTATTAAATAGGTGTATAATGGTTTTGTTGTCAAATGTTAAGGTGGTATAATTAAATAGGTGTATAATTGTTTGGTTTTAAAATATAAAGGTGGTATTATTAAATAAGTGTATAGTGGTTTGGTTGTCAAATGTTAAGGTGGTATTATTAAATAGGTGTGTAATTGTTTGGATGTCAAATGTTAAGGTGGTATTATTAAATAGGTGTATAATTGTTTGGATGTCAAATGTTAAGGTGGTAATATTAAATAGGTGCGTAATTGTTTGGTTTTAAAATGTAAAGGTGGTATTATTAAATAAGCGTATAAATGTTTGGTTATTAAATATGTGTAGAATTGTTTTGTCTTTAAATATAAAGGTGGTATTATTAAATAGGTGTATAATTGTTAGGTTGTCAAATGTTAGGGTGGTATTATTAAACAGGTGTTGGTGTCTAGCAGGACCGATAATCAGCATGTTTCCTTTTTGTTAGTATTAAGATGCAAAAAGTTGCTGGACATCCAGTGTTTAATTTCATTAAGACACGCCTCCAGGTGACTACAATCCGGCGTGTTGGTCACCATTAGGGGCATGTAGAGTTGTGCGCCATCAGCATATGATGTCACCAAGCGGCGGCACGTAGATGCTGAAGAGTGCAGGGCCAAGGACCGGACCCCAGGGAACTCCGCACGTAACTTTAACATAGTCCGATGTCACATTGTTTTGGGAGAAGCGCTGCATCCTGTCACTAAGATAGGCGTTAAACCAAGACGAGGCTAAGTCTGACATACCAATACGTGTCTTGATACGCACTAATAGAATGTTATAATCGACGGTATGGAAGGCAGCGGCTCATGAGTTTTATTACATATATATATTATTAGTTTCATATTGAAAATGCATTCCGAACACAAAAAGCTAATAACGTACAGTGAACACATATTTGAAGACGATTAGAAACCTCCATCAAGAACTACAATCCTACTACGAAAAATCCTATTGCCTCTAGTCTCACGATGCTCCTAAATTTATATGATCAATTGTATAATTCCAACCGCTACTCTGTTCTTTAAAGAGGTATCCACGCTGCAGTGTGCAGAATGCATGCATTAGAATGGTAATACTGTTCATTTTTGCAACTTACAATATAAGCAGTTTTTTGTCGCAGACTAAGTCGTAATTATGGGATCAAATGACGACATTGCGTGATTATACACATGGCTATGCAATCCTGAACAGTGAAGTGAAAGCAATGAAGGCATTTTGCCCCTCGTCATATCTATTTTTAATCTCATAAAATACATGTTATCTAATAATTTAAAATATAACTTTTTATCTCATAATGACTTAACATGGGAATATGGATGTCAGGCTGTCATAGAAAACCCAAAACCAGTGAAGTTGGCACGTTGTGTAAATGGTAGGGGTGTAAGGGTACACAAAAATTTCGGTTCGGTACGTACCTCGGTTCAGATGTCACGGTTCGGTTCATTTTCGGTACAGTAAGAAAAAAACAAAATATAAATTTTTTGATTATTTATTTAACATATTTGCTAAATCTTCCACCAAAAATATTTTGATGTGAAGTAATCGGAAACTTGGATAGGTCAATAATTCATAATAACATTGATTTTGATTCAATATTATGTTTTGAGCAATGACTGAAAGAAAAAAAAACAGCTTTGTTTAATTAGACAACGTTGCAACTTTATCATAACTCTCTCGCTCTGTCTCTGTCCCTCCGTCACGAATGCTGCTGTGTGCACAAATTGTCTTGTTTTGAACCCCTTCTTAACCTTGAACGTACATTGAAAATACATGCAACCCTAACTTAAAATGCCGGACATTTGAGGCATTTAAGAAACTCCACCCGGACAGCCCCGCAAAAGAGGACATAGCCGGAGAAAAGAGGAGGTATGGTCAGTCTATCATAGCCCAGTCGTTGCTAGCATGCCATGTGTTGTTGTTTTTTTGATTGATTGAAACTTTTATTAGTAGATTGCACAGTACAGCAGTGGTCCCCAACCTTTTTGTATCCGCGGACCGGTCAACGCTTAATACTTTGTCCCGCGGCACGGGTGGGGAGTGGCTGGGGTGTCCTTTTTTTTTTTTTGTCATGAAAAAGGGACGTTTTTGTCATGAAAAGGGGAGGTTTTTGTGGTTGGTGCACTAATTGTAAGTGTATATTGTGTTTTTATGTTGATTAATTAAAAAAAATAAAAATATTATTATTATTTTTTTCTTTAAATAAAAATTAATAAAAAATTATTCTGCGGCCTGGTACCAATCGGGCCACGGCCCGGTACCGGTCCGCGGCCCGGTGGTTGGGGACCACTGCAGTACAGTACATATTCCATACAATTGACCACTAAATGGTAACACCCCAAAAAAGTATTTCAACCTGTTGTAAGTCGGGGTCCACGTAAATCATTTCATGGTGCCTCGTAGGGGTGCAACGGATCAAAAAACTCCCAGATTGGATAATTTTTTTCGGATCAGGAAAAAAAAAAAAAAAGACAAGACAAATAAACAGAAGTTTTGCCGTTTTGTTTTGTAACACTTTTAAATTATTAAATTAAAATATATAAAATCTACTTCAAATGCACGAGGCATAATATCTTCTTTTTAACATAATTAATGAAAAACAGTGCCATATAAAAAGGGATTTCTCCTTTCCTCCACTGCTTGTGTCAGTACCTGCACAAGGTGACTCTCGTAGTTTCATCTCCCACTCTGCTGTGATGAGATGAGCTCTAATGGTCACATAGTTCCCGTGGACCTCCACCCTTCTGACGTGAGCGCAACAGAAGACGCTCGGGATAGTTCGTCCACAAATGTTTTCTTCTCTTGCTCATAAAAATCTGGCACAATCTTATCGCTGTAATTGGTGCATGACGGGATGTCGTAATGTGGCGGAAGCACCTTCAGCATGTGTTTAAAACCCTCGTTTTGCACAATGGAGTCTGCACCTATAAACACACCGTTCAAGTTCCTCCGTTACTGCGCTCGCCTTTACCACGCTGTGCGAACAACTTTTTTTTTTTTTTTTTTCATACATCAGACCGCGGATCACGTGTGTGCCGAACCGAAGATATTGATCCGAACGGATCACAGATCAATGTTGATCCGTTGCACCACTAGTGAATCGGTGTGCATTGTTTACAAAAGGTGGGCTACTTAATATGTCCGTGTCGTTCGGTACACCTCCGAACCGAACCGAAACCTCCGTACCGAATCGGTTCAATACAAATACATGTACCGTTACACCCCTAGTAAATGGTAAATAAAAACAGAATACAATGATTTGCAAAATTATTTTCCACTTATATTCAATTGAATAGACTGCAAAAATAGTTAATGTTCGAACTGAGAAACGTATTTTTTTTTTTTTGCCAAATAATTATTAACTTGGAATTTAATGGCAGCAACACATTGCAAGAAAGTTGGTACACGGGCATTTTTACCACTGTGTTACATGGCCTTTCCTTTTAACAACACTCAGTAAACGTTTGGGAACTGAGGAGACACATTTTTGATGAACAGCTTAAGTTGTTCAACAGTCCGGGGTCTCCGTTGTGGTATTTTAGGCTTCATATTGCGCCACAACATGTTCAATGGGAGACAGGTCTGGACTACAAACAAAGCAGTTTAGTACACGCACTCTTTTACTATGAAGTCACGCTGTTGTAACACGAGGCATTGTCTTGCTGAAATAAGCAGGGGCGTCCTTGAAAAAGACGCTGCTCAAATGGCAACATATGTTGCACCAAAACCTGTATGTACCTTTCAGCATTAACGGTGCCTTCACAGATGTATAAGTTACCCATGTCATCACAGATGCTGGCTTTTGAACTTTGCGCCTATAACAGTCCGGATGATTCTTTTCCTCTTCGGTCCGGAGAAATGGACGTCCAAAGTTTCCAAAAACAATTTGAAACTTGGAATCGTCAGACCACAGAACACTTTTCCACTTTGCATCAGTCCATCTTAGATGAGCTCGGGCCCAGTGAGTCTGGGTGTTGTTGATAAATGGCCTCCGCTTTGCATAGTAGAGTTTTAACTCGCACTTACAGATGTATCAACAAACTGTAGTTACTGACTGCGGTTTTCTGAAGTGTTCCTGAGCCCATGTGGTGATATCCTTTATACACTGATGTCGCTTTTTGATGCAGTTTTGGTTCTCGGCCTTAGAGTTGACTGATTGTTAATTTCTCCTCAGGGATTATTTAAATATTTCTGATTCCGATTCTTCTCCAGCTTCTCTGAACCTTTTGATGGTGAAATCCCTAAAATCCTTGCAATAGCTGGTTGAGAAATGTTGTTCATAAACTGTTCGACAATTTGCTCACGCATTAGTTCACAAAGTGGTGACCCTCGCCCCGTCCTTGTTTGTGAATGACTGAGCATTTCACGGAAGCTGCTTTTATACCTAATCATGGCACCCACCTGTTCACAATGAGCCTGTTCACCTGTGGGATGTTCCAAATAAGTGCTTGATGAGCATTTCTTAGTCTTTTTTGGCGCTTGTGCCACCTTTTTTGAAACATGTTACAGGCATCAAATTCCAAATGAGCTAATATTGGCAAAAATTAACAAAGTTTTCCAGTTCGAACGTTAAGTATCTTGTCTTTGTAGTCTATTCAATTGAATATAGGTTGAAAATAATTTTCAAATAATTGGATTCTGTTTTTATTTACTTCACTGGTGTTGGGTTTTGTACATTTTCCTGTGAATTGTTTAGCCTTTGTCGACCCACCCGCTGATGCATCAAGCCAACTTCAGCCGGGAGACCAGAGAATTTAGGAGTCTTCTGCGGAATCCGGGGAAGTCGAAGGCTTTGGTAATAAACGAAAGAACGTCTATCAAGAATTCACCTTTCTTTTGTGTGAGGATTTAGGAGGAGAAGCCACGATTTAATGGAACTACACATTTTTTAGTTAAAATTTGGTGGATTCTTTTTTCCCCCCAACACATGCATGCACTTGCTCTCATTCCGACATCTTGCGGATCATGTAGTTCAGGATCCCCCCGTGGTGGAAATAGGCCACTTCCACATCCGTGTCGAACCTCATTCGTACCTGGAATGTTTTCCCCGTGTCGAGCTGTGAAGTAGATGTTGATATTGACAAATATGTTTGAAAACCACACAGGGTTTGAAGGTTACCGTCACGACGACGATCATCCTAGTGGTGATCTGCTCGGGTATGGCCACGCTGTAGCGCTCTCTTCCAGTCAAGCCCAGACTGTCGGCGGTGTCTCCCGGTAAATACTCCAGCGGGATGATTCCCATCCCCACCAGATTACTCCGGTGAATGCGCTCGTAGCTCTCGGCAAGAACTGCCTTTATGCCCTTTGGGGAAAACACAAATACCAGCTAAGCAAATGCAGGGTTTTAAGTAGAGATGTCCGATAATGGCTTTTTTGCCAATATCCGATATTCCGATATTGTCCAACTATTAATTACCGATTCCGATATCAACCGATACCGATATATACAGTCATGGGATTAACACATTATGCCTAATTTTATTGTGATGCATTAACAAGGTTTTCCAAAATAAATCAACTCAAGTTATGGAAAAAAATGCCAACATAGCACTGCCATACTTATTATTGAAGTCACAAAGTGCATTATTTTTTTTTTGAAATGCCTCAAAACAGCAGCTTGGAATTTGGGACATGCTCTCCCTGAGAGAGCATGAGAAGGTTGAGGTGGGCGGGGGTGTATTCTGTAGCGCCCCGGAAGAGTTAGTGCTGCAAGGGGTTCTGGGTATTTGTTCTGTTGTGTTTATGTTGTGTTACGGTGCGGATGTTCTCCCGAAATGTGTTTGTCATTCTTGTTTGGTGTGGGTTCACAGTGTGGCGCATATTTTTAACAGTGTTGAAGTGAAGTGAATGATATTTGTATAGTGTTTTTTCTGTAGTGACTCAAAGTGCTTTACATAGTGAAACCCAATATCTAAGTTACATTTAAACCAGTGTGGGTGGCACTGGGAGCAGGTGGGTAAAGTGTCTTGCCCAAGGACAGAACGGCAGTGACTAGGATGGCGGAAGCGGGGATCGAACCTGCAACCCTCAAGTTGCTGGCACGGCCGCTCTACCAACTGAGCTATACCGCCCCCCCAAAAAAGTTAAAGTTGTTTATACGGCCCCCCTCAGTGTGACCTGTATGGCTGTTGACCAAGTATGCATTACATTCACTTGTGTGAGCTTGAAATTAACGTCATCACTAAACCAGTTAAAAAATCATACAACGTGTCAGCATTTCTGGGCATCTTTGAGTAAAGACCATTGTTAAACCCGTCCAACGCTACATTATGTGACTGTGTTTATATGGAGGAAAAGCGGACGCCTGGACAGCATGCGGCTGTTAAGGGGTGAAGGTTTCAGGTGAGAGAGGACGCTAAAGGCTAAAATGACTTTAAGGCACGCCCCCAATATTGTTGTCTGGGTGGAAATCGGGAGAAATTTGGTTGCCCTGGGAGATCTTCGTGAGGGGCACTGAAATTCGGGAGTTACCCCCAGGAAAATCGGGAGGGTTGGCATGTATGACTGAGAGACGCAACCGCTCTATACTTCTCCCTACGTCCATGTACCACTCCGTACAGCGGTGTTTTAAAAAAAGTCATACATTTTACTTTTTGAAACAGATACCGATAATTTCCGATATTACATTTTAAAGCTTTAATCGGCCGGTGTTATCCGACATCTCTAGTTTTAAGTGTCGCATTACAGTAGATACTGCTTCTATTGATTTTGCACCTTGTACAAAAGAACTCAGTGGGCTACAACCCAGAAAAGTGGGATTCAATGAGACATCAGCGAGAGTTTTGTGTTTTTTTAGAGACAAATATGAACTTATTTCTTGTAAATATTAGGACTAGGGTTGTTCCGATATCTATATTTTAGTACTGGTTCCGGTACCTAAATGTATTTAGATACTTTTCCAAATAAAGGGGACAACAAAAAGATGCGTTATTGGCTTTATTTTAACAAAAAATATTAGGGTACTTTAAACATATGTTTGTAGTTGCTTGAATAAAATATTGAACATACGAGACAACTTGTCTTTTAGTAGTAAGTAAGCAAACAAAGGCTCCTACTGTAATTAATCTCATGACATTTGCAGTAACATATTGTGTCATGTATCATTCTATTTTTTGGTTCAAATTATGAGTGACAAGCTGTAAAAAATATTATTAATCCACTTGTTAATTTACTGTTAATTTTTGTTTACTTTCTGTTTCAACATGTTCTATATACACTTATGTTAAAATGTAATAAGAACTTATTCTTATGTTGTTTAATACTTTACATTAGTTTTGGATGATACCACAAATTTAGGTATCAATCTGATACCAAGTAGTTATAAAATCGTACATTGGTCATCATGTGTCCAGGGACGTATTTCCTGAGTTAATACACATAATGTATGTATGTATATGTATATATATATATATATATATATGTATTTTTATGTGTATATACACACACACACGGTATATATATATATATATATATATAAACATATATATGTATATATAAATATATACATATATCCATATATATATATACACATATACACATATATATATATATACACACACATACGGATATATACACATATACATACATATATATATATATCTACATATATATACATATATTTATACATACATACATATATATATATATATATATATATATATATATATATACATATATATATACATACATACATACATACATACATACATACATACATACATACATATATATATATATATATATATATATATATATATATATATATATATATATATATATATATATATATATATATATATATATACACATACATACATATATATACACATATACATATCCATCTATCCATTTTCTACCACTTATTCCCTTTTTGGGGTCGCTATACATACATATATATACACACACACACACACATACATATATATATATATATATATATATTGTATGTATATATATGTATGTACGTATGTATTTTTATGTGTATATATATATATATGTATGTATATAAGCATGTATATATAAATATACATATATCCATATATATATATGTATATATATAAACATGTATATATAAATATACATACATATGTATATATATAAATATATATACAATATATACAAATATATATATAATATACACATATATATATATATATATATATATATGTATATATATAGTCTTCGAAGTGTGCAGGGTGTGTTTTTTTTGCTAAAATAGGGACTTTTGTCAAGGCTAGAACCAATTACTCATGTTTATATTGATTCTGATGGGGAACTCTGCTTCATTATACAAACCTTCCGTTTTACAAGCCATGTTCAAGAGCCATGTTTTAAGAGCCAGTCGCGTTCGTAAAATTGAGGTTCCACTGTAATAAATAGCTTATTTTAGTGGGCTCCATGCCATTTCAAATGCTATAAGAAGCCAAAATATATTTTTATTGCTCTGTAGATTAAAACTGGAATCTACTTGACCTGCCTACAGTTCCTCATTTGGATTTGTTCGTCACGATTATCTGAGAAAACTTTGGCTTTAACAAAAACATTTCTTAACTGACTTCATTTTGATTTAAGTTAATACTCCATTTTGATTTAATTTTATATGGGAGAAATGTAAAAAACTTGTAAGAACATTTAGCTCTAAGCCCAATACAATATATGCTGCAGTTACCATTAGCCTTTGCGTAATATTAGTCAATCCTATGAATACAATTTTGTGGTAAAGTTAACCTCGGAGGAAGTAAGGACATCCTTTACCAGTAATAATGGACCTTTGGCTGCCCAGTCTCTTGAGCTTCCGGAACCATACTCCTTCCCGGTAAGAATCATTAGAGGAACTCCCAACTGGCTGTATCGGTCCGCTGCGTCAAACACATCCATCTGGACAACACAAAGTATTCTTCATTAGAGATGAAAGCACCCTCAGCCTGCACCACATCCAATTCTCCGGATTTCTCGAGAAACGCCTGTAGGTGAGAGCAAATCCTGACAGAGTCTTATTGTGAAATGACATTGTAGCAGAAAACTGGAAGCATCAATGGCAAGGCTCTTAATTCAAATTCAAATAGTGTAGGTCGGGATACAGAACCTTTCCTCATACAGCAGTATCCTGTTGGCTGGTTTTAACTTGCATGCAATTGGTCAGTGTAGTTCCTGATACTGTAAAGTGTGTTGTTCAAAATAGAAGTGCTCTGTTAACACTGAAGGGTAACATTTAAGGGTGCTTTGGTCTCTCCCTTCACTACTTGCACACAACCCCTTGCTTTGTTGCCATTTGAAATGGGAAAGATATATTAGTAGTCTACTCATTTCCACGCACCGGGAGCATTCCTGGAAAATCAGGAAGGTTGGTTTCTCTTTACACAAAACCCAAAACCAGTAAATGTGTAAAATATAATATAAAAATAGAATAGAATGATTTGCAAATCCTTTGAAAGACAAGACATTTAATGTTCAAACTGAGATTTTTTTTTTGTTTTGCAAATAATCATTAACTTAGGATGTAAGGGCAGCAACAAATTGCAAAAAGTTGGCACAGGGGCATTTTTACCACTGTGTTACATGGCCTTTCCTTTTAACAGCACTCAGTGAACGTTTGGGAACTAGGGAGACCAATTTTTGAAGCTTTTCAGGTGGAATTCTTTCCCATTCTTGCTTGATGTACAGCTTAAGTTGTTCAACAGTCCGGGGTCTCCATTGTGGTATTTTAAGCTTCATATTGCGCCACACATTTTCAATGGGAGACAGGTCTGGACTACAGGCAGGCCAGTCTAGTACTCTTTTACTACGAAGCCATGCTGTTGTAAGACGTGGCTTGGCATTGTCTTGCTGAAATAAGGAGGGGCGTCCATGATAACGTTGCTTGGATGGCAACATATGTTGCTCCAAAAACCTGTATGTACATTTCAGCATTAATGGTGCCTTCACAGATGTGTAAGTTACCCATGCCTTGGGCACTAATACACCCCCATACCATCACAGATGCTGGCTTTTGAATGTTGAGCCTAGAAAAATCTGAATGGTTCTTTTTGTCCTTGTTCCAGAAGCCACAACGTCCACAGTTTCCAAAAACAAGTTTAAATGTGGACTCATCAGACCACAGAACACTCTTCCACTTTGCAGCAGTCCATCTTAGATGAGCCCGGCGGCGTTTCTGGGTGTTGTTGATAGATGGCTTTTGCTTTGCATAGTGGCGCTTACAGATCTAGTGATGAACTGTAGGTACTGACAGTAGTTTTCTAAAGTGTTCCTGAGCCCATGTGCTGATATCCTTTACACACTGATGTCGCTTTTTGATGCGGTTTTGGTTTTCGCCCTTGCAGCTTACGTGCAGTGATTTGTCCAGATTCTCTGACCCTTTTGATATTACGGACCGTAGATGGTAAAATCCCTAAATCCCTTGCAATAGCTCATTGAAAAAAGTTGTTCTTAAATTGTACGATAGTTTGCTCACGCATTTGTTCAGAAAGTGGTGACCCCCGCCCCATCATTGTTTGTGAATGACTGAGCATTTCATGTAAGCTGCTTTTATACCCAATCATGGCACCCACTTGTTCCCAATTAGCCTGCACACCTGTGGGATGTTCCAAATAAGTGTTTGATGAGCATTTCTCAACTTTTTCAGTCTTTTTTGCCATCAAATTCCAAATGAGCTAATATTTGCAAAAAATAACAGTGTTTTCCAGTTCGAACGATAACTACCTTGTCTTTACAATCTATTCAATTGAATATAGGATGAAAAGGATTTGCAAATCATTGTATTTTGTTTTTATTTACGATTTACACAACGTGCCAACTTCACGGGTTTTGAGTTTTGGTAGATGGCCACCAATGGTGACATTAGTCGACATCTTACTTATGAATGTTACAGTTTTGGTTCCAAAGTTGTTTAAGTTGCATGGCAGCATTTTTGCTTACTGTTTCTCCGGTTGGCAGGTAAACCGTTTGTGGCGCCTGCTTGTTGAGGAATTTGTTGAACAGACGGATGTTGGCAAAGGTTCCCCTGGCCATGACAGCGTCGTTTCCTCGACGGGACCCATATGAGTTGAAGTCACGTGGGGTGACACTGCCAATAAATAACATAGTGTCAGGCAATACAGCGCAGGTTTTATTTTTTACAACAAATCACATAACCGTATTTTTCCGGACCATAGGGCGCACCATATTATAAGGCGCACTGCTGATGAACGGGTCTATACAGGTCTGTTTTCATACAAAAGGTGCACCGGATTATAAGGTGCATTAAAGTGGTCATATTACGATTGTTTTCTAAATTTTAAACCATTTCTTGTGGTCTACATACCATGTAATGGTGGTTCTTTGGTCAAAATGTTGCATAGATTATGTTTTACAGACCTTTTTCGAGTCGCTTTCTGACTAACCCTGTTTTGTTGGTGCTCTTATTTACATGGCTCCACTTAGACACCGTCTTCTCCCCGTCATCTTTGTTGTAGCAGTGTAGCATGCAAGGACGGGAGTGGAAAAAGTGTCAAAAGATGGAGCCAACTGTTTTAATGACAATCAGACTTGACTTCAATCAATAACGGAGCAGCATGTCCTCATCCGTGGCTCTAACAACAACGCCGGAAATGTGTCCCGTGAAAAACCGTCTGAGCAGAACTCTCTAATAACTGAAATTCCGTGTGTGAATTATGTAAACTCACTACACCGGTAGTTCATTGCGCTTCCATAGTGAGTCTACCGTCATATATAAGTTAAAACTTTACACTACTTTCTATTAGAAATGGCAACAATGGAAGATGAATGTCCCATATCTAGAACATAGAGAAAAAGAAGAAGCTTATCGACGACAGCCAGCGTTGGTACGGATTACAGAAGCGGATGCACGCAAATTTTCAGGCCCTATTGAGATCCCAAAAACACAACAGCAGGTACCAGACAGTAAGAAAAGTTGGTTTTGCATAATATTGTAAAACAAAACGCCAGATAATTTGTCCGCAAAAGGGTGCCATTTTGCCACAATATAATATCTGTATGTTGAAGCACTGTACATCTGACTACAGTCGCTGAAATACTCTTGATTTTTTACTTTTCAACAGCCAGATAACAACTGAATGTTCTCCAGTAAGAACACAAGTGTAGAGGTCCCTTCTTAACGTTACCATTGACATATACTTCACAGGAGCACGGCGTGCAAAGTTGAACAAAGATTTAATGTACATTGATATTATCATACGTTTTCTCTCCAAGAGGACGCAACATTTCAGCCACGTCTGTATCCTCTCTTCCCCCCTGCTCCCGGCCTTCTTACTGTTAAAGACCACAGGTGATTAGGTTAACACGTACCACCTGTGAAATCTAATCACCTGCCAGCTGTGACTCCCCGCCAGCACTGCCAAGCCCCCGTCTGATGGTGCTCTGTCCTCAGCACCATGGACAGAGGTAGTGACTTTTGCTCCTGCCGGCAGCGCTGGCTAGACCTCCCTCCAGAACAAGGTTGGTCTTTTCTTGTACTTTAGTGAAATAATTTACAAAAATGTAAACATGGTAGCCTACGGGCTACTAAGAGATCGCAGATCCTGCACACAGCAGCTAAGCGTACAATATCGCACAAGCTACCATCAAGCGGTGCAGCTTCATAGCTTACCAAAATTGTAATAATGGATTAGATTAGATTTCATATTGCGCTTTTCTATTATTAGATACTCAAAGCGCTCACAGAGAAGTGGGAACCCATCATTCATACACACCTGGTGGAGGTAAGCTACATTTGTAGCCACAGCTGCCCTGGGGTAGACTGACCGAAGGGAGGCTGCCAATTTGCGCCTACGGCCCCTCCGACCACCACCCATCATTCATTCACCAGTCTGAACGGCACCGGGGGCAAGAGTGAAGTGTCCTGCCCAAGGAGACAACGGCAGCGATTTGGATGTCAAGAGGCGGGGAGCAAACCTGCAACCCTCAGGTTTCTGGCACGGCCGCTCTACCCACTACGCCATACCGCCCCTTGTACTACAACGTCTACTGGCCTCATCTTGCAGTCCACACGTATCTCTTATGTGTGACTGCCATCTACTGGCCACACTTATCATTACACCATGTAATGATAAAATAGCTTCGAGATCGGTAAGCCCAAGCAGAATTATTCCGTACTTTAAACGCACCAGGTTATAAAGCACACTGTCAATTTTTGAGAAAATGAAAGGATTTTAAGTGAGCCTTAGAGTCTGAAAAATACGGCACTTCGGTAACTCACCCTCTGCTTGTCAGGTATCGCGCAGCAGCACTGTTTCTTGTGATGTTACCGGCAGGGGAAATATGGTCCGTGGTGACTGAATCGCCAAAGTTTAGCAGCACGTAGGCACCGTTTATGGACTTAGGAGGGTTTAACTGCATGGTCTAAATAAAAAAAACACAAAAAACATGAAATTAGCATTGGATAGTAAGAGAATTGTCAAAGATAGGCCTTGGAAGTTGCAAACCTGACCATTTTCTGTGGAGATTTATGTATTTAGGATATGACAAAAGGTGTTGCCTATTTACCAAGTTGTCAAAGAAGGGCGGGGACTTAATGTAAGTCGAGGTCGGGTCCCAGGGATATAGATTGTCGGATGGTGCCACCAACGAGTTCCAGCGTTCGTTCACTTTCTGCAATGGACCATACACATATCTTAAAATTAGTCCTGCGAGTATTCCATAAAAACCTTTAATATTAGCTGCCTTAATACCTCGATTTTCTGGTAGACCTCTCTAAACATGGAAGGAATGACAACTTTTTTCTCTTCATGCTGGATCTCCTCTCGTGTGGGCCAAATATCCCTCAGAAAGATCTCTCTACCTTCGGCGTTAATTCCTATAAAAGCAAAGAAAGAGAAAATGTTAGCATATTTCAAAGGGTGTGTGATGTATTTCTTTAGGCCTAAAGGGTCTGGAATGCTTTTAGTGATGGTACCCATAGACATCTTATAAGTAGACGCAGCATCGGGCATCGAGCCTACTAGCACTAACCCTAACCTAACTTTAGAATTTGATGGCAGCTCACAGAGAAGTGGGAACCCATCATTCATACACCCCCGGTGGAGGTAAGCTACATTTGTAGCCACAGCTGCCCTGGGGTAGACTGACCGAACATAGAACGTGACATAGAAGTTGGGAAAGGTGGCAATAAATATTGATAAAGTTGATGAATGCTCATCAAACACTTATGTGGAACATCCCACAGGTGTGCAGGCTAATTGTAAACAGGTGGGTGCCATGATTGGGTATAAAAACAGCTTCCCAAAAAATGCTCAGACTTTCACAAGAAAGGATGGGGCGA
The DNA here is from genome assembly GCF_033978795.1 of Nerophis ophidion. Lineage (NCBI taxonomy): Eukaryota > Metazoa > Chordata > Actinopteri > Syngnathiformes > Syngnathidae > Nerophis > Nerophis ophidion. The sequence continues at coordinate 464,344 of NW_026906982.1, read as the reverse complement.
GGTACACCCCTTTGTCCACAACTGCGTGAGCAAAGAGTCAAACAGTTTAAGAACAACGTTTCTCAAAGTGCAATTGCAAGAAATTTAGGGATTTCAACATCAACGCTCCATAATGTCATCAAAAGGTTCAGAGAATCTGGAGAAATCACTCCACGTAAGCAAGATGGCCGGAAACCAACATTGAATGACTGTGACCTTCGATCCCTCAGACGGTGCTGTATCAAAAACCGACATCAATCTCAAAAGGATATCACCACATGGCCTCAGGAACACTTCAGAAAACCACTGTCACTAAATACAGTTCGTCGCTACATCTGTAAGTGCAAGTTAAAGCTCTACTATGCAAAGTGAAAGCCATTTATCAACAACATCCATAAACACCGCCGGCTTCTCTGGGCCCGAGATCATCTAAGATGGACTGATGCAAAGTGAAAAAGTGTTCTGTGGTCTGATGAGTCCACATTTCAAATAGTTTCTGGAAATATTTGACATCATGTCATCCGGACCAAAGGGGAAACGAACCATCCAGACTGTTATTGACGCAAAGTTCAAAAGCCAGCATCTGTGGTAGTATGGGGGTGCATTAGTTCCAAAGGCATGGGTAACTTACACATCTGTGAAGGCCCCATTAAAGCTGAAAGGTACATACAGGTTTTGGAACAACATATGCTCCCATTTAAGCGTCGTCTTTCTCCCCTGCTTATTTCAGCAAGACAATGCCAAGCCACATTCAGCATGTGTTACAACAGCGTGGCTTCGTAAAAAAAGAGTGCGGGTACTTTCCTGGCCCGCCTGCAGTCCAGACCTGTCTCCCATCGAAAATGTGTGGTGCATTATGAAGCGTAAAATACGACAACCGAGACCCCAGACTGTTGAACGACTGAAGCTTTACATAAAACAAGAATGGGAAATAATTCCACTTTCAAAGCTTCAACAATTAGTTTTCTCAGTTCCCAAATGTTTATTGGGTGTTGTTAAAAGAAAAGTTGATTTAAACATGCCCTTTCCCAACTACTTTGAAACGTGTTGCAGGAATGAAATTCTAAGTTAATTATTATTTGCAAAAAAAAAAAAAGTTTATGAGTTTGAACATCAAATATCTTGTCTTTGTAGTGTGTTCAATTGAATATGGATTGAAAAGGATTTGCAAATCATTGTATTCAGTTTATATTTACATCTAACGCAATTTCCAAACTCTTATGGAAATGGGGTTTGTATGTACACATATATATATTGTTTTTTTGTCTCCTCCTCCTCCCCCCATTGTTTACCTGTATCTCACCTTTTTTGTAAGGGGCACCGGAAGTTGGCAGACCCGTCAGCAATGCTGTTCTGTCTCCCTGGAATGTTTGTCTGATCTTGAATGGGATTGTGTTGAAAGTTTTAATTTCTCCTCGGGGATTAATAAAGTATTTCTGATTCTGATTCAGATTCTGATTGAGCCTGTTGCATTTCAGCCTGTTGCATTTGGACAAACTGGGAATCTGTCTGAGCCTCCGTTCCTTGGAATGTTACAATATCGATTAATGGCAAAGCACGGAGATGGTGTTGACGTGACGTGTCTCTTTTCACGGACAACCTGGCTCTCGTAATTTGGGCTCTGGTCTCCCATGATTTTTTTTTTAAAAGTTTGCTTAAAAAAACATCAATACCGATCAACGCTTGGAGGTTACACAACACTCACCGATAGGTTCTGTCTCAAAGTCGATCTTAACAGTCCCGGCTATTGCATAAGCAATGACGAGTGGAGGCGACGCGAGGTAGTTGGCTCTGGTGTTGGGGTGAACGCGTCCCTCAAAGTTGCGGTTGCCCGAGAGAACACCTGCAGCAACCAAATCTCCCTAAGACACAAGCAGAGTGAAAAATGAAACACACCGAAGAATTACTTGGTTTCACGTGACGTCACGTTCCAGTTGCCCGGACTCAGTCAAGCACATGGAAGACAAATACGCCCATTTCTAGCCAGAGGTCAAATGAAAGCACTGTTCTTGAGTTTGCAGTGACCACTTTAGCATTTTCTGCACAAACTTGCAAATAAACTGAAAGTGTATGTATTGATTAACCGGATAGCATCTTGGAGAAGTTGTCCGCTCTGCAAGGTCAAGTTATGATCACTTTGAGGGCCGTAAACAGATAATCCAATCAATCAATCAATGTTTACTTGTATCGCCCTAAATCACAAATGTCTCCAAGGGCTGCACAAGCCACAACGACATCCTCGGCTCAGATCCCACATCAGGGCAAGGAAAAACTCTATCCAATGGGATGACAATGAGAGTAAAACATTCTACTCTGGATTTTGTCTTGCCGTTAAAACGGCTGGGCAAAGTTGCTGCTACAAAACTCCCCCGGAGGACAGCGCAGCGAAGGGGCTCCAAAATCCTTATTGGTCATAGATGAACATACACCTGTTGTTTGTTGACTTTTGTTGGACGGACTGGCACCAAATACACTCGGCACCAAGTTGTTGGGACTAGCAACTCTTCAGACTTAGACACATCCACGGAAAATACACGCCACAATTTGATTGCACCCCACACTCTCAGATTTTAAGGACAGTGCAACCATGAAAAGAGTTAAGCCAATAGTTGCTTGAATTACATTAGAACAGTGTTTTTCAACTTTTTCTGAGCCGAGGCACATTTTTGTCCGTTGAAAAAATCCAGAGGCACACCACCAGCAGAAAACAATAAACAAATGAAACTCAGCCGCAGATATTGACAGTAAAAAGTCGTTCTCGCAATTGCTGGATACGAATTCAAACCATAACCAAGCATGCATCACTATAGCTCTTGTCTCAAAGTAGGTGTACTGTCACATAACGCCGTGACTTATTTAGAGTTTTTTGCTGTTTACCTGTGTGTAGTGTTTTAGTTCTTGTCTTGCGCTCCTATCTTGGTGTTGATTGGCATGGCATGTACGGATGTACTTTGTGGACGCCGTCTGCTCCACGCGCTGTAAGTCTTTGCTGTCGTCCAGCATTCTGTTTTTGTTTACTTTGCAGCCAGTTCAGTTTTAGCCTCGTTTTGCATATCCATCCCTAAGCTTCGATGCCTTTTCTTAGCGGCAATAACGTTTTGTTTATTTTTGGTTGAAGCGTTAGATACCTTTTTACCACCTACTGATATGGAAGAGTATTACACGGTTACTCTGCCGAGCTCTAGACCAGGGGTCACCAACGCGGTGCCCGCGGGCCCTAGGTAGCCCGTAAGGACCAGATGAGTAGCCTGCTGGCCTGTTCTAAAAATAGCTGAAATAGAAGCACTTACCAGTGAGCTGCCTCTATTTTTTAAATGTTATTTATTTACTAGCAAGCTGGTCTCACTTTGCTCGACATTTTTAATTCTAAGAGAGACAAAACTCAAATAGAATTTGAAAATCCCCAAAAATATTTTAAAGACTTGGTCTTCACTTGTTTAAATAAATTCATTTATTTTTTTTACTTTGCTTCTTATAACTTTCAGAAAGACAATTTTAGAGAAAAAATACAACCTTAAAAATTATTTTAAGATTTTTAAACACATATACCTTTTTACCTTTTAAATTCCTTCCTCTTCTTTCCTGAAAATTCAAGTCCATGTTCAAGTATTTTTTTATTTATTGTAAAGAATTATAAATAAAAAAATTTTAATTCTTCATTTTAGCTTCTGTTTTTTGGACAAAGAATATTTGTGAAATATATCTTCAAACCTATGATTAAAATTCAAAAAAAATATTCTAGCAAATCTAGAAAATCTGTAGAATCAAATTTATTTCAAAGTCTTTTGAATTTCTTATAAAATTTTTGTTCTGGAAAATCTAGAAAAAATAATGATTTGACTTTGTTAAAAATATTGCTTGGTCCAATTTGTTATATGTTATAACAAAGTGCAGATTGGATTTTAACCTATTTAAAACATGTCATCAAAATTCTAAAATTAATCTTAATCAGGAAAAAATACTAATAATGTTCCATATATTATTTTTTTTTATTTTTTCAAAAAGATTCGAATTAGCTAGTTTTTCTCTTCATTTTTTTCGGTTGAATTTTGAATTTTAAAGAGTCGAAATTGAAAATAAACTATGTTTAAAAATGTTAGTCTAATTTTTTTGTGTTTTCTCCTCTTTTAAACCGTTCAACTAAGTGTTTTTTCCATCATTTATTCTTTACAAAAAACCTTCCGTAAAAGGAAAAAAAATGTATGACGGAATGACAGACAGAAATACCCATTTTTAAAATATATATATAGATTTATTTATTAAAGGTAAATTGAGCAAAAATAGCTTTTTCTGGCAATTTATTCAAGTGTGTATCAAACTGGTAGCCCTTCGCATTAATCAGTACCATAGAAGTAGCTCTTGGTTTCAAAAAGGTTGGTGACCCCTGCTCTAGACAGTACACATGCTCGACAACGGCACATTTGCGGATTATAATTACAAGTTTGCGAAAAATATCTTTAACCCAATTAGGTGAAATTACATAATCTCCCACGGCACACCAAACAATATCTCACGGTACACAAGTGTGCCACGGCACGGTGGTTGAAAAACACTGCATTAGAGTACAATAATTGATTGCGATTAAGCGATCAGCTCCATATCACTGCCTTGTTTAAGTGTTACGGTTGTAATGATATGAAAATGTTACATTGTCACGGTTATCATTATCATCACAATACTGTTGAATGTGCTCCAAAAAGTACCAATTTTTATTCAAACAATGGAATAATTAGATACACACACTTTCGCAAAATAAAAAAATATATATATATTGTTCTGGCTTCTTGAAAGACGTTTTTTTATTTGAGTGTTTAAATATTTGTTTCATCTTCCATTTTAGATTATAAAAATTATGGAGAGTTTTTTTCATTAATAAAGGAAAAACGAGGGTGTACGTGAGGGGTCACTTCCTGTTGTAGACACCTTGACATATTCCTGCGTGTATAAATCGGTCACCTGGTTCAATAGTTGAGTTGTTCAGACAGCATGGTGTTTATACAAGTTTAGAAAGCCGTCATTTCTTAAAGGGGAACTGCCTTTTTTGGGGAATTTTGCCTCCCGTTCACAATCATTATGAAAGACAAGGCAGGTGTGTGGAGGGGGGTGTGGTCTGCGGGCCTGCCGCGGTGCAGTGCCAGCAGGCGTTTAACAGGGTTGAGAAGACCCTCTGCGAGGAACCGGTTTTACACATGCCTGATATTTCTCGCCTGTTCTGTTTGCAAGCTAACGCCTCGAGCAGAGGGCTGGGAGCTGTTTTGTCCCAGCAGGTGGGGCACGTCGACTGCCCGGTGCTGTACTTCAGCCGAAAACTCTCAGACCGGAAAACGAGGTAAAGAGGGAGTTCCTCGCCATCCGGCGGGCGGTCGGTGCCCTCCGGTACTACCTCCCTCCTCTCGGACCACAAACTCCTCCAGTGGCTCAACCGCATGAAAGATACCAACGCGCAGATCACCCGTTGGTATCTAGCTTTACAACCCTACAACTTCAGAGTGATCCGCAGGCCGTGGGCGCAAATGGCCGTGGCTGACTTCCTCTACCGCTCCCAACCGGGGGATGGGAGGAGTAGGCGCGGCCGGACGGCTTCCCGGCCTGAGTCTGGTCGTGGAGGTATGTAAAGGGGGGCGTGGTCTGCGGGCCTGCCGGGGAGCGGGTTGTGTAAGGACCGGCCTCGAAGCACAGCTGGCAGGTGATTGGATTACCCAGCTGGGATTGATCACCCAATCACCTGCCATGCTTGTTAGCAGCAGCCGGACCGAGACACAATTGTTGGAGTTGGAGCTGCTGAGCAGATGCGCACTGGACATTGCGAGAAAAGGAAGACCGGAGAGACTGCAAAGTCAAATGCGGAAACTGAAAAGTTGGGTGTGTTTCTTTCTAGCGTGTGTGCGCTGCCAAATAAAAAGACATTGCTAACACCAGACATCCGGGCTTTCGTGGCAGTTTGTCGGAATCAGGTGAACCCACGGGAGGAAGACTTCCATTAGGTGCTTTTTTATTTATTTATTTTTTTTTCAAACCAAACATAGTCATACTTTTTTCCAAATTGAATGCGCCGCATATGCTTAAAATTAACAAAATACATAAATATTACATTTTATTTAAAATGTGCCGGTCACTACATTCATTAAAGTGTGTATATCAAACAATGATGGAGTTTTTGAAGGGCTTGATTGGCAGAATTGAGCAACTCCCAAAGGCTTAATTGTTTGATCGCATTTATTTACTATTTCGAACGCATTAAAAAAAGGAAAACATGTGTTTTTGTCTTACATAGGGAGTGTGAATGATAGGCGAAAAAAAATAAAAATGCAGTTCACCTTTAATAGGGAAATATGGTAATGTATCTTTTATTCAGGTTAGCATTTTAACTAGCCATCAAGCATTAGCACGCTAGCTTGCTTTTCCAGTAAATGAGCAGTGTCACCAATCAGTGAGTTTATCGAGGTGCGGTTATTGATTTATGGTTTTACAATAATTTCAATTCAAACAGTAATTCTAAGCATCTGGAATTGTAATTTGGTATATTATTAGTACGATTAATTGCTACTTCCCTTGTAATGGTACCACCATTTTCTGTTTTGTATAAATATAATTAATATACCATATTTTTCAGACTATAATGCGCACTTAAAATCCTTTAATTTTTCAAAAATCAACAGTGTACCTTATAACCCGGTGAACCTAATGTACGCCATTAGTCTGGTTGTGCTTACTGACCACGAAGCAATTTTATTTGGTACATGGTGTAATGATAAAGGTGACCAGTAGATGGCAGTCATACACAAGAGATACGTGTAGACTGCAATATGATGGCAGTAAACAACACCAAAACTTTAAATGTTCAATTGAGAATATAGAACATTATACACAGCGCTCAAAAATCTGTCAAAATGTTTTTAGTACGACTTCGGTAAGCTATAAAGAAGCACCGCTTGATGGATTGCCGGCGTATTAAACGGAGCATTATTATGATGCGTTAATACAGGCCGCAAAATGGCACCAATTAACGACATATTATCTGACGTTTTATTTCGCAATACTACGGAAAACCAACTTTTCATACCTTCTGGTACCTGCTGATGTGTATTTGGGATCTGCATAAGTCCTGAAAATGTGCGCACATCCGCCTTTGTAGTCGTAAGCTTGTTCTTTTTCTCTACCTTCTCTACATCTTCCGCTGTTGTCATTTCTAATAAAAAGTAGCGTAAAGTTCTTACTTATATCTGTCAGTGGACTAGCTATCAAAGCGCTAAAAACTGTAGTGGATTTACATTATTCACTCACGGAACTATAGTTATTAGAGGTTTCCGGTCAGAGCCACGAATGAGAAGACGCTGCTACGTTATTGATTGAAGTAAAGTCTGAATGTCATTAAAACAGTTAGCTCCATCTTTTGACACTTCTTCCACTCCTGTGCTTGCACGCTACACCGCTGCAACAAAGATGACTGGGAGAAGACGCTGTAGAGCAGGCCTGGGCAATTATTTTGACTCGGGGGCCACATTTAGAGAAAAAAAATGTGTCTCGGGGCGGGTATATCTATTTTTAGGAATACTAATACAAAACCTCACAATATTGTCTGATTGAATGCTAAAAACGTTATGACAGATTGGCTTAAAAAACATAACTGAATTTCAATTTTTTGTATGAATGATAAAACACTGAATATTGACAACATGAATGTCACACCCCCTTCCGATCGACATATTTTACAATCGAGTGAAATACGGCAAAAATGCAACAAAGAGTGAAATATGAACGCGAAGGGTACAAAATAAACCCACCTACATTATAATATATCTGATGTATCACTAAGTCTTAGAACTTTGTTGTGAAAACCTCCTTCCGCGTCTGTGGAAACGCGTCCCACCCACACTGCTCGGTGCCTCGTCTGAGCTGCTGTGACGTAGATTACCATAGTAACTAATTACATGACCATAGTAACAAATTACATCACCATAGTAACTAATTAGATTACCATAGTAAGTAGTATATCATCCAAAAGCGCAGATTCCAACCATTGAAGTGCTTTGCATAATTGAAGACTTACGGTCATTAGAAAATATCACAGCACATCATAATGGCAGCTACACTTAAAGATCTAAAAAAAAATATTTGGGGATGTTCAGCGGGCCAAATTGAAAAGCTTAAGGGGCCGCATGTGGCCCCCGGGCCTTAATTTGCCCAGGTATGCTGTAGAAGGTGAGCCCCGTAAATAAGACCGCCCACAAAACGGTGCATCCTGACACGACGCTTTTAAAGCGCTAAAAACTTTAGTGGGTTCACATTGATCACCCACGGAACTTTAGTTATTATAGGGTTCCGGTCGGAGCCATGGATGAGAAGATGCTGCTCCGTTATTGATTTAAGTAAAATCTGAAAACTGTAGTGGGTTTACATTATTCACCCACGGAATCTAAGTTATTAGCAGAGGTGGGTAGAGTAGCCAAAAACTATACTCAAGTAAGAGTACTGTTACTTTAGAGATTTATTACTCAAGTAAAAGTAAGGAGTAGTCACCCAAATATTTACTTGAGTAAAAGTAAAACGTATGTTGTGAAAAAACTACTCAAGTTCTGAGTAACTGATGAGTAACCTCATTACGGCAACAAATAATGCAAAAAAACATAAAAATAGCAATGAGCAAATTCAGAGCCAGGAATATCTCTTAAGCAACTAAAACAATAATATATATTAAATAATAATACATTAAAATAAAATAAAAAAGGCAAATTGAGCCACAATAACTTAACAGCAGGCAGTAGGCATTCATTGACTGATTGACTGAAACTTGTATTAGTAAATTGCACAGTACAGTACATATTCCGTACAATTGACCACTAAATGGTAACACCCCAATAAGTTTTTCAACGTCAATTAATTATTTAATAAATGACCAAGTCGAGGTGATCTACCTCATATATACATACGCACACGTATCATATACATACACACACATATCATATATATTAACATGTCCAGGGTGTACAACGCCTTTCGCCCGATTGTAGCTGAGATAGGTGCCAGCGCCCCCCGCGACCTCAAAAGGGAATAAGCGGTAGGAAATGGATGGATCGATGGATATATATATATATATATATATATATATATATATATATATATATTTATATATATATATATATACATTATATAATTTATATGTATTTATTTTGCCGTTTTTGTTTACATGTTAAAGGTGTTTTAATGAATATATACGCTTGTTTAACACATAGATTCCTATCTTTCATGAAGACAAGAATATAAGTTGGTGTATTACCTGATTCTGATGACTTGCATTGATTGGAATCAGTAGTGCTGAAAACGTCCACGTTTTCAAATGGAGGAGAAAAAAAGTTATTCCTTTCTGTCTAATACCACATGAAAGTCGTTGGTTTTTGGCGTCTTATTTGTCCAGCTTCTATATTCGTTTCTATACACTTTACAATAAATACATTGGCGGCAAATTCCGTAGCTCTCTCGCTTGTTTGCGCTGGCTTTCGGACACACTTATTTTGTTAGCGCAGGCGCGATGGAGCGGCACTTTTATTGTGAAGACAGGAACTGTGCGATCAGCCCTTAGGCTTTTGACGGGAAGTACGGTTGAAATAAAAAGTATCTTTTTTCCTTTACACTTTTGATTGATTGATTGAAACTTCTATTAGTAGTTTGCACAGTACAGTACATATTTCGAACAATTGACCACTAAATGGTAACACTCCAATAAGTTTTTCAACTTTTTTAAGTCGGATTCGACGTGTGACGGTCACGTGACCGCCTGGCTCTGTTTGATTGGTGACTACATGTGATTGGTGAAACGCAGGCATGCGTAGATCCTACTTTGAAAAACCAAAACAAACATTAATAGATCGATAAAAAAAAGTAGCGAGTAGCGAGCTGAATGTAGATAAATGGAGCGGAGTAAAAGTAGCGTTTCTTCTCTATAAATATACTCAAGTAAAAGTAAGAGAATGTTGCATAAAAACTACTCCTAGAAGTAAAATTTATCCCAAAAGTTACTCAAGTAGATGTAACGGAGTAAATGTAGCGCGTTACTACCCACCTCTGGTTATTAGAGGGTTCCGGTCGGATGATTTTCCACAGGACACATTTCTGGCGTTGATGTTGCGTTATTGAGTCACGGATGAGGAGATGCTGCTCCTTTGTTGATTGAAGTATAAATCTGTATGTCATTAAAACAGTTAGCGAGTAGCTACACCGCTACAACAAAGATGATGGGGAGAAGACGAGGGATGATGTTCTTTAAGAAATTATCAATGTCGATGCCGTCATTGAATCTTCTTATGGCACCGATTCGTTATCGAATCCAGATAGGTTGTTGTGTGTGCCATAGATGTTATATGACTGGGCCGGCACGCTGTTTATATGGAGGAAAAGCAGGCGTGACTGAGGACAGCATGAGGACGCTTAAAGGTGAAGGTTTCAGGTGAGAGAGGACGCTAAAGGCACGCCCCCAGTGAACATATACAGTGGGGCAAAAAAATATTTAGTCAGCCACCGATTGTGCTAGTTCTCCCACTTAAAATGATGACAGAGGTCTGTAATTTTCATCATAGGTACACTTCAACTGTGAGAGACAGAATGTAAAAAAAATCCAATAATTCACTCTGTAGGAATTTTAAAGAATTTATTTGTAAATTATGGTGGAAAATAAGTATTTGGGCAAGCATTCAAAGCTATCACTGATGGAAGGAGGTTTTGGCTCAAAATCTCACGATACATGGCCCCAAATCTCACGATACATGGCCCCATTCATTCTTTCCTTAACACGGATCAATCGTCCTGTCCCCTTAGCAGGAAAACAGCCCCAAAGCATGATGTTTCCACCCCCATGCTTCACAGTAGGTATGGTGTTCTTGGGATGTTTCCTCCAAACACGACAAGTTGAGTTTATACCAAAAAGTTATATTTTGGTTTCATCTGACCACATGAAATTCTCCCAATCCTCTGCTGTATCATCCATGTGCTCTCTGGCAAACTTCAGACGGGCTTGGACATGCACTGGCTTAAGCAGGGGGACACGTCTGGCACTGCAGGATTCGATTCCCTGTCGGCGTAGTGGGTTACTGATGGTAACCTTTGTTACTTTGGTCCCAGCTCTCTGCAGGTCATTCACCAAGTCCCCCGTGTGGTTCTGGGATTTTTGCTCACCGTTTTCATTATCATTTTGACCCCACGGGATGAGATCTTGCGTGGAGCCCCAGATCGAGGGAGATTATCAGTGGTCTTGTATGTCTTCCATTTTCTGATAATTGCTTCCACGATTGATTTTTTCACACCAAGCTGCTTGCCTATTGTAGATTCACTCTTCCCAGTCTGGTGCAGGTCTACAATTCTTTTCCTGGTGTCCTTTGACAGCTCTTTGGTCTTGGCCATAGTGGAGTTTGGTGTTTGACTGTTCGGGGCTGTGGACAGGTGTCTTTTATACAGATAACGAGTTCAAACAAGTGCCATTATTACAAGTAACAAGTGGAGGACAGGAGGGCTTCTTAAAGAATAAGTTACATGTCTGTGAGAGCCAGAGATCTTCCTTGTTTGAAGTGACCAAATACTTATTTGGTCACTTGGTCACGGCTACCCTCACACTGAGGGTAGCCATGTAAACCAACTTTAACACTGTTACTAATATGCGTCACACTGTGAACCCACACCAAACAAGAATGACAAACACATTTCGGGAGAACATCCACACCGTAACACAACATAAACACAACATAATCTCCTTAATATTTGCACCTGGCTCGCTGACAACAAGCTATCCATACACTTAGGTAAAACGGAATCCATCCTCTTTGGGTCCCATATCAAACTTAAGAAGGTCAGTGACTTCACTATAAATGTGGGTGACATTGTTATCACCAGGAAGGATGAGATCACCTACCTAGGTTCCATTCTAGAGGCTAATCTTTCCTGTGATAAAATGGCAACCAAGGTGATCAAAAAGGTCAACCAAAGAACAAGATTCCTCTACAGAATCTCCTCTCTGGTCAACAAAAGCACCTTGAGGATTCTAGCGGGAACTCTCATTCAACCCTTCTTCGATTACGCTTGCACCTCCTGGTACACCAGCACCTCCAAAACCCTCAAATCTAGACTCCAAATATCCCAGAATAAGCTAGTCCGGTTACTTTTAGACCTCCACCCCAGATCACACCTCAATCCAACCCACTTCTCCAAAGTGGGCTGGCTCAGGGTGGAGGACGGAGTAAAACAACTTGCACTGAGCCTAATCTATAAAATCCGCTACACCTCCTTGATACCGCAGTACATGTCAAACTACTTCCTTAACGTAAATGACCGCCATAACCACAACACCAGGAGTAGCTCCACAAACCACTTTAAACCCAGATTCCGATCTACCAAAGGTCTTAACTCATTCTCTTTCTATGCCACATCAATGTGAAATGCACTCCCAACAGGTATAAAAGTAAGTGCATCTCTATCCTCCTTCAAAACCGCTCTAAAACAACACCTCCAGGCAACATCAACACTTTACTAATACCCTCTTCCATTCACATCCCATCTCCCCGGATTATAAACAACTCAAATGTACTTCTAATGTATATACTTGTTCTTATGCTATGTGAACTCACTATGTTCTCTGATGGCTGTACATATCCTACTAAATAAGACCTACACTGTTTCAATGTCCACATTTCTCTGTTGATGCAATTGTTGATGACTGAAGTACTGATATCAACCAAAGCTCCTCATCCCACCCCCCGGATTGTAAATAATGTAAATAATTCAGTGTACATACTATGATGATTAACTTGTGTGATGACTGTATTATGATAAATGGGTTGTACTTGTATAGCGCTTTTCTACCTTCAAGGTACTCAAAGCGCTTTGACACTACTTCCACATTTACCCATTCACACACACATTTACACACTGATGGAGGGAGCTGCCATGCAAGGCGCCAACCAGCACCCATCAGGAGCAAGGGTGAAGTGTCTTGCTCAGGACACAACGGACGTGACGAGGTTGGTACTAGGGGGGATTTGAACCAGGGACCCTCGGGTTGCGCACGGCAACTCTCCCACTGCGCCACGCCGTCCCTATGATATTATGTTATATTATATTATGTTGATAGTATATATTTGTACCATGAATTGATTAATGTGGACCCCGACTTAAACAAGTTGAAAAACTTATTCGGGTGTTACCATTTAGTGGTCAATTGTACGGAATATGTACTGAACTGTGCAATCTACTAATAAAAGTATCAATCAATCAATCAATCAAAAACACTACGTATTCTTCCGGGACACTACAATAAACACCCGCCGCTACCACAGACACTGCACCCCCCCATATCCCGAATTCGGAGGTCTCTAGGTTGGCCAAGTATGGTTAGGACTGAAATGGGACAAGCTGGCAGGTGTGACAACGGATGGTTGTCCAAATCTGACGGGGAAAAATGTTGGACTTTTGTTTGTTGTATTGCAGTATTTCTATAAACTTGTTAAGTTGTTGGTTGTTTTTCCTTGTTTGTGGAACAAAGTTAAAGTGTGAACAAGTTAAAAAAAAATTGCAGTTATTCAATGATTGTTTTTGTTTTCCTATTTCAATTTCACATACCGTATTTTTCGGACTATAAGTTGCAGCTTTTTTTCATAGTTTGGCCAGGGGTGCGACTTCTACTCAGGAGCGACTTATGTATCAAATTATTAACACATTACCGTAAAATATAAAATAATATTATTTAGCTCATTCACATAAGAGACTAGACGTATAAGATTTCATGGGATTTTAGGAGTGACAGATTGTTTGGTAAATGTATAGCATTTTCTATATGTTATAGTTATTTGAATAACTCTTACCATAACATGTTACGTTAACATACCAGGCACCTTCTCAGTTGGTTATTTAGGTGTCATATAACGTACACTTATTCAGCCTGTTGTTCACTATTAGCTGTAGGCGTGTCTTAATGAAATTAAACAATGGATGTCCGCTAACTTTTTGCAATTCATCCATCCCTCCATTTCCTACCGCTTATTCCCTTTTGGGATCGCGGGGGGCGCTGGCGCCTATCTCAGCTACAATCGGGCGGAAGGCGGGGTACACCCTGGACAAGTCGCCAGGGTGTACCTGGCGACTTGTCCAGGTACACACTGGACAAGTCGCCAGATTGATGGCAAAGAGCCATCAATCTGTCAATCCTTTCCGTGTCCGGGCCAGGTAAGAGAGACAAAAAACACCGACCTCTATTTAATAATACAACTTTAACATTTGACAACCAAAAAATTAAACAAAGCAACTCGGTAAAGAATCTGGGTATTATCTTCGACCCAACTCTCTCCTTTGAGTCACACATTAAAAGCGTTACTAAAACGGCCTTCTTTCATCTCCGTAATATCGATAAAATTTGCTCCATTTTGTCCACTAAAGACGCTGAGATCATTATCCATGCGTTTGTTACGTCTCGCCTCGACTACTGTTACGTATTATTTTCGGGTCTCCCCATGTCTAGCATTAAAAGATTACAGTTAGTACAAAATGTGGGTGCTAGACTTTTGACAAAAACAAGAAAGTTTGATCACATTACGCCTATACTGGCACACCTGCACTGGCTTCCTGTTCACTTAAGATGTGAGTTTAAGGTTTTACTAATTACGTATAAAATACTACACGGTCTAGCTCCATCCTATCTTGCCGATTGTATTGTACCAAATGTCCCGGCAAGAAATCTGCTTTCAAAGGACTCCGGCTTATTAGTGATTCACAAAGCCCAAAAAAAGTCTGCGGGCTATAGAGCGTTTTCATTTCGGGCTCCAGTACTCTGGAATGCCCTCCCGGTAACAGTTCGAGATGCCACCTCAGTAGAAGAATTTAAGTCTCACCTTAAAACTCATTTGTATACTCTAGCCTTTAAATAGACTCCCTTTTTAGACCAGTTGATCTGCCGTTTGTTTTCTTTTTCTCCTATGTCCCACTCTCCCTTGTGGAGGGGGTCCGGTCCCATGTCCGTGGATGAAGTTCTGGCTGTCCAGAGTCGGGACCCAGGATGGACCACTCGTCTCGAGTCGGAACCCAGGATGGACCGCTCGCCTGTGTATCGGCTTGGGACATCTCTGCGCTGCTGATCCGCCTCCGATTGGGATGGTTTCCTGCTGGCTCCGCTGTGGACGGGACTCTCGCTGCTGTGTTGGATCCGCTTTGGACTGGACTCTCGCGGCTGTGTTGGATCCAGTATGGATTGAACTTTCACAGTATCATGTTAGACACGCTCGACATCCATTGCTTTCGGTCCACTAGAGGGTGGGGGGTTGCCCACATATGTGGTCCTCTCCAAGGTTCTCATAGTCATCATTGGGTGTGAGTTTTCCTTGCCCTTATGTGGGCCTACCGAGGATGTCGTAGTGGTTTGTGCAGCCCTTTGAGACACTAGTGATTTAGGGCTATATAAATGAACATTGATTGATTATTTTAAATTGCCTTTCAAATGTATATTCTTGGTGTTGGATTTTATCAAGGCTTCACGGTGGCAGAGGGGTTAGTGCGTCTGCCTCACAATACGAAGGTCCTGCAGTCCTGGGTTCAAATCCAGGCTCGGGATCTTTCTGTGTGGAGTTTGCATGTTCTCCCCGTGAATGTGTGGGTTCCCTCCGGGTACTCCGGCTTCCTCCCACTTCCAAAGACATGCACCTGGGGATAGGTTGATTGGCAAAACTAAATTGGCCCTAGTGTGTGAATGTGAGTGTGAATGTTGTCTGTCTATCTGTGTTGGCCCTGCGATGATGTGGCGAATTGTCCAGGGTGTACCCCGCCTTCCGCCCGATTGTAGCTGAGCTAGGCGCCAGCGCCCCCCACGACATCAAAAGGGAATAAGCGGTAGAAAATGGATGGATGGATTTTATCAAATAAATTCCCCCCTAAAATAAGACTCATACTCCAGTGCAACTTATACATGTTTTTTTCCTTCTTTATTATGCATTTTCGGCAGGTGCGAATTATACTCCGGAGCGACTAATATTCCAAAAAATACGGTATTTAAGGATTAAGAGTTTAAATAAAACCATCATAAGCAATCTGCTTTTGTATGAAGTGAAGTTAGGTTAAATGAAATTATTATTATTTTTATTTTTTATTTTACGGTATATCAAAAATAATATTGATCCACCCATCCATTTTTCTACCGCTTGTGCCTTTCAGGGTCGCAGGGGGGCGCTGGAGCCCATCTCAGCTGCATTCGGGCGGAAGGCGAAGTACACCCTGGACAAGTCGCTACCTCATCACAGGGCCAACACAGATAGACAGACAACATTCACACTCACATTCACACACTACGGCCAATATAGTGTTGCCAATCAACCTATCCCCAGGTGCATGTCTTTGGAGGTGGGAAAAAAGCCGGAGTACCCAGAGGGAACCCACGCAGTCACTGGGAGGACATGCAAACTCCACACAGAAAGATCCCGAGTGCAAGATCGAACCCAGGACCTTCGTATTGCGAGGCAGAGGCACTAACCCCTACACCACCGTGCTGTTGCCAAGTATAACCCATTTGTGCCAATGTGGAGACAGCCGTTAATGAAAAAGATCATTACCTGGGTGATGGCCTCCACAACTGGCTCAGGGAGAGGGCCACTGTTTCCTATACATGTCATGCAACCGTAGCCGACTACCTCAAAGCTGAAAGGACAAAAGCAATGATGATTACCAGAAACAATAGAATGGCAGCCGACAAAGACCAGGTTGAGAATTGCGCCTGCTTACCCCAATTGAAAGAGGTAGTCCATTACACCACTCTCCTTTAGGTAGGACGTTACCACTCCACTGCCGGGTGAAAGACTCGTCTTTATGTAAGGCTTCACACTTAACCCATTCTCTATTGCCTTTTTAGCCAGGAGTCCTGGAAGTAAACATCTTATTCATCGTATCAAAAAGCCAAAAAAAGGAAAAGACTAGGGCTTACCCACCTGCTCCAAGCATGACAGACGGGTTGCTGGTGTTTGTGCAGCTGGTGATAGCCGCAATGACCACAGAGCCGTGACTCAATGTGTACTCTTTGCCGTTGAACTGGAAAGGAACCGTTGTGCTTTGGGAGTCCGAGGATATGGCAAAACCCTTGAAACCTTGCTGAAGTTGGCCACAAAAGAATATAAAATGTCACATTTGTGCAAAGACAAACCAAACAAACAAAAAAAAACATATAGGGGTTTAAGTGTTCCTAGGAATCAAGTTGTTTCTGGCTATTGGTCCAGGCCGGGGGTCAGCAAACCGCGGTTCTCGAGCAGCATGCGCCCTAATGGCTCCCTGGAGCTTTTTCAAAAATGGAAAAAGACAGGGGAAAAATATATTTGTTTTATTAGTGAAGTGAAGTGAATTATATTTATATAGCGCTTTCTCTAGTGACTCAAAGCGCTTTACACAGTGAAACCCAATATTTAATTTACATTTAAACCAGTGTGGGTGGAACTGGGAGCAGGTGGGTAAATTGTCTTGTCCAAGGACACAACGGCAGTGACTAGGATGGCGAAAGCAGGGATCGAACCTGGAACCCCCAGGTTGCAGGCAAGGCCGCTCTACCAAACAAGCTACACCGTCCCATTACTAAAGTTTCTGTAGAAGGACAAACATAGGACAAACCTTTCTATTTGTCAGAAAGCCCACGGTTTAATATGTTTGCGCTTATGCTTCACTGATGACAGTATTTGGCCAGAGCCGTTTTGTCCTACTAATTTTGGCGGTCCTTGAACTCACCGTAGTTGGTTTACATGTACAACTTTGTCCGTCGCTGCCACAGAAAGACGTGTTTTTTGCCACTCCTTCTTTGTCTCAGTGGCCTAGTGGTTAGAGCAGGGGTAGGGAACCTATGGCTCTTGAGCAAGATGTGGCTCTTTTGATGACTGCATCTGGCTCTCAGATAAATCTTAGCTGACATTGCTTAACATGATAAGTAATGAATAATTCCGCTGGTAATCACAGTGTTAAAAATAACGTTCAAAATATAAAACATTCTCATGCATTTAATCCATCCATCCGTATTCTACCCCACCTGTTCAAGAAGTCGGATTAATGGTTAGAAGCATTTTATTTATTATTGATTAGCTTCAGTATAACAATGTTATTAAATAGAATAAGAGACTTATTAAACTCTAAAAATGTTGGTCTTACTAGAAAATGCACGCATTTAGTTATATTCAGTGTCAAAAAATATTATATGGCTCTCATTGAAATACATATTAAAATATTTGGCTTTCATGGCTCTCTCAGCCAAAAAGGTTCCCGACCCCTGGGTTAGAGTGTCCGCCCTGAGATCGGTAGGTTGTGAGTTCAAACCCCCCGCCAAGTCATACCAAAGACTATAAAAAAAGGACCCATTGCCTCCCTGCTTGGTGTGTGTGTGTGAGACAATCATTGGTACTTTAACCTAAAACTTAACTCATTTTGTCCACCAAATGTTTTATGCTGTGCTTGAATGCACAAAGGTAAGCTTTGTTAATGTTATTGACTAGCGAGGAGTGCTAATAATCCAAGAATCCGTGCTTACATGCTATTTAAGATAGCTGTGTGTACATATTGCATCATTATGCCCTTTTTGAAGGTATATTTGAGATTCATCCATCCATCCATCCATCCATTTTCTACC
Source organism: Nerophis ophidion (assembly GCF_033978795.1). NCBI lineage: Eukaryota > Metazoa > Chordata > Actinopteri > Syngnathiformes > Syngnathidae > Nerophis > Nerophis ophidion. Next base: position 445,746 of record NW_026906982.1, on the reverse strand, counting down.
GCTTGTCCCGTTCGGGGTCGCTGGAGCCTATCTCAGCTGCATTCGGCCGGAAGGCGGTGTACACCCTGGACAAGTCGCCACCTCATTGCAGGGCCAACACAGATAGACAGACAAAATTTACACTCAGATTCACACACTAGGGACAATTTTTAGTGTTGCCAATCAACCTATCCCCAGTGCATGTTTTTGGCAGTGTGAGGAAGCCGGAGTACCCGGAGGGAACCCACGCAGTCACGGGGAGAACATGCAAACTCCACACAGAAAGATCCCGAGCCGGGGATTGAATTTGAGATCATTTAACTAAATTTTACTTATGTCCTCTGTGTATCTAATTTATACTGTACTTGCATGTCTCAGAGCACATTATCTGTATGTAATATTGGCTGCATTTCTGATTTTGCGCCATGTTATTCCAGACCACAGCAAATGTTACCATGTTGTTTCAGACCACAGCGAACATTACCCAGCTTGCAAAGATTGTAATAAATCCATTAGAAGACTTGGGCACACACATATTTGCCTTTGGCAGTTTTAAGACAGTAATTTCCAGTTATCTAACCACTCTTACTGAATGTTTTGCCTTCATCATAACACTTACATAATGCTTTTAACTTTTTGAGACTCCAGACAGTTTTTTGTTTTTTGGTCCAATATGGCTCTTTCAACATGTTGTGTTGCTGACCCCTGGCCCAGGATATAGACATGGTTTTAAAGGGAGACCTTTGTCTCATCTATGTATGAAACACTAGAATAAAGAATATTGTTAGGGAAAAGGATTGGAGACAAGTGGATCCTCGTCCACATGTGCATGACCACGGCGCATACTTACCCAAAGCAGAGATTTTTGCAAACTTCCATCCATCAAATTCTCTACCGCTTGTCTATTGTGAGCGAACTGTGGTGCTGAATTTCCCCCAGGGATCAGTAAAGTACTTTCTCTTTTAATCTATTGTCCCTTTTTGCGGTTGCGGAGGTGCTGAAGCCAATCTCAGCTGCATTTGGGCCGAAGGCGGTGTTCACCCTGGACAAGTCGCCACCTCAGCAGATTCAATGGCCGCTGTGCTACTGTTCAACAGGTGAGTGAGATCACAAATGACTCCAAACACCGCTTTTGCAACTTGACCATGTCCTTTTCCTCTGTGACTGAGCATAGGAGGGTCCTATTTTCGATATTCTTGCTATATCACGGGTTTGTATCTGTGCGATATAGAAAATGACGATATCGTGATATTCGAGAATGTGTTCTCACGCAGATGATTTTGGCTGCGGGCATTACACTACATGCATTTCTCACTCTTTCTTGTCTCTCCTTCTCACAGAGACATAAAACAAGCACATCTTCTTGCATACGTCACATACTGTCGAGCGTGTAATGTCATACGCTCTCGCAGAGCAGGGAGGTAGCGGAATGAATAAAATTAGCTGTGATGCTAGCGTAGCTGTGCGAGAGACAAAAGGTGCGAATCTGGTAACAAATGAAGGAAGAATTAATTCCAAGAAAAACAGCACGGGGTCCATCGTCTAGCGGTGGTTTGGCTTCAAGCGGGAAGATGTTGAACATTTATACGGCAGAAGCGTTGCTACAAAAATTAGCAGTACTGCTAATGTAGCATTATTTGAAAAGTCACCCACTAGAGAATGAAGAGTGCTGAAACTCTGCATGTAAACATCTCTGGCCGGTGCCACACCCACAAAATGCCCAAGCAACCATTTCCAGATCAACACCGTATGAAAAAAATAGTCAACCACAGAAGGCGATAACGTCTGCAGGAACCTACCACATAGCAGCTAATTTTTATTTGACACTTATTGAAATATCTTGTGTGACATCATGCACAAAAGTGCACTTTGTTTAAAACTATTGCAGTGAAGTTCTGTACAAAAATTGCACTTTAATTTAGTGTTGTTTTGATATGCCATCTTAGTGACATCATGCACAAAAGTGCACTCATAGCTTGTTTTAAAAAGTCTCTGACAATCTTGCACTTTCTGTTTTGGAAATGACATGAATGTTTGTGCCACTGCTTAATAATTACAGTTTTGGTAAATTGACTTAGTTGTGATTTCCCTCTGCATGAAAGTTTAAAAGTAGCATATATTAATGCAGTATGAAAAAGAATGTTTTAATATAGACACATAGAATCATCATACTGCTGTGATTATATGCATCAAGTGTTCATTCAAGGCTAAGGCAAAATATCGAGATATATATCGTGTATCATGACATGGCCTGAAAATAGAGATATTACAAACCCTGTTTCCATATGAGCTGGTAGATGTAAATATAAACGGAATACAATTATTTGCAAATTCTTTTCAACCCATATTCAGTTGAATGCACTACAAAGACAAGATATTTGATGTTCAAACTCATAAACTTTATTTTTTTTGCAAATAATATTTACTCAGTATTTCATGGCTGCAACACGTGCCAAAGTAGTTGGGAAAGGGCATGTTCACCACTGTGTTAAATCACATTTTCTTTTAATAACACTCAATAAACATTTGGGAACTGAGGAAACTATTTGTTGAAGCTTTGAAAGAGGAATTATTTACCATCCTTGCTTTATGTACAGCTTAAGTTGTTTAACAATCCGGGGTCTTGTTGTCATATTTTACGCTTCATAATGCGCCACTCATTTTCGATGGGAGACAAGTCTGGAGTGCAGGCTGGCCAGGAAAGTACCCACACTTTTTTACCACGAAGCCACGCTGTTGTAACACGTGGCCTGGCATTGTTTTGCTGAAATAAGCAGGGGCGTCCATGATAACGTTGCTTGGATGACAACATATGTTGCTCCAAAAGCTGTATGGACCATTCAGCATTAATGGTGCCTTCACAGATGTGTAAGTTACCCATGCCTTGAGCACTAATACACCCCCATACCATCACAGATGCTGGCTTTTGAACATTGCGCCTATAAAAATCCGGATGGTTATATTCCTCTTTGTTCCGGAGGACACCACGTCCACAGTTTCCAAATATAATTTGAAATGTGGACTCGTCAGACCACAGAACACTTTTCCACTTTGCATCAGTCCATCTTAGATGAGCACTGGCCCAGCCAAGCTCGCGGCGTTTCAGGATATTGTTGATAAATGGCTTTGGCTTTGCATAGTAGAGTTTTAACTTGCACTTACAGATGTAGCGACCAACTGTAGTTACTGAGAGTGGTTTTATGAAGTGTTCCGGAGCCCATGTGGTGATATCCTTTACAACCTGATGTCTGTTTTTGATGCAGTACCGCCTGAGGATACAAAAAGTCCATAATATCGCTTACGTGCAGGGATTTCTCCAGATTCTCTGAATCTTTTGATGATTTTGCGGACCGTAGATGGTAAAATCCCTAAATTCCTTGCAATAGCTCGTTCAGAAATGTTGTTCTAAAACTGTTCCACAATTTGCTTACAAATTGGTGACCCTCGCCCCATCCTTGTTTGTGAATTACTGAGCATTTCATTGAAGCTGCTTTTATAACCAATCATGGCACCCAACTGTTCTCAATTAGCCTGCACACCTGTGGGATGTTCCAAATAAGTGTTTGATGAGCATTCCTCAACTTTATCACTATTTATTGCCACCTTTCCCAACTTCTTTGTCACGTGTTGCTGGCATCAAAATCTAAAGTTAATGATTATTTGCAAAAAAAAAAATGTTTAACAGTTTGAACATCAAATATGTTGTCTTTGTAGCATATTCAACTGAATATGGGTTGAAAATGATTTGCAAATCATTGTATTCTGTTTATATTTACATCTAACATAATTTCCCAACTCATATGGAAACGGGGTTTGTAATAAAAGGCCATATTACCCAGCCCTATGAGCTTGAAAGCGTAAACCAAACTGAAAACAGTGATTTGCATTGTGTGTGGAACTCGCCTTTGCTGCCAGGCAGGTTTCAAAGTCTTTTCTCATGTCTGAAAGAGCAATTCTGTCCTGAGGTCTTTTTGGGCCACTGCAGCAGGGAACCACAGTGCCAAGGTCCAACTCCACAACCTTTACCGAAATATTGAGAGAGGAAGTGGTTATAATGTGCCACAGTTACTTTGAGGAGTCTATCTTTGAACACTATTTTAAAGCGACAGACATGACTGACCTGACTGAAATCCGGATCTTGCGCGACATTACTGTAATCTCGGAACATAGACACTGCCTTCAAATACTTTGAGATGTAGGACAGCTTTTCTGGTTCTCGCCCTGAATAGAAATTAATAAAATAGAATAGAATATATCTTTATTGTCATTGCACATTGTACAACAAAATTGTAAGCAAAACTAATTTGGTGCAAATTCATAACACATAAAAACATAAGAACATAGATAAATAGATAAAGATACATAACATACATAAAAATACCAAGCACATGGATCACATGCACAGTCATTCTTGTTTTGTGTTCAGCGACACTATTGCTCACGGGTAAAAAGTGTTCTCAAATCATTTTTTTATTGTCCTGTATCTCCTGCCCGATGGCAGCAGTTCAAAAGGTTTATGTCCAGGGTGAGATGGGTTCCTTATGATGTTTTGGGCCTTTTTGAGGCACCTGGCAATGTACAGTTCTCTTGTCCAAAGGCAAAACCCAGTAACTCAATTTTGGTCAAAACTGAGCTGATAATAATTTTGGAGTTCCTAGGTGATATGCTTTACATTAGTGTATGAGATTTTGTAATTTGTTCCATAAGTAAGCTGTTACGCGCATGGCAGGACCTAGCAACTACCACATAACCTAGTATCTCAAGGGACCAATCGGATCTTCTTTGTCAGTCGCCTTATTGTCTTTAATGAGAAATTTGCACGAATGGGGGCCAACGGTCAACCTGAATATGTGATATTATGGCACGAAGGGATCTTTGGTAGATTGGCCCAGGACGTTGCAAGCACCTTCATTAAATGTGTTGTTCTTGATTCTTCCCCTTGCGTAGTCTTTTGGGGAGATAACTGTGGAGGTCAAAATAAAAACTGGACGCTGTACACGGCTCTTGCCCAATGTGCTAACGCAGAATGGGGCCCACCCGAGATTGTGATAAAAAATCTGGAAAAAGGGCACACGTTCATGAGAGCAGATTCAATCCATGGCTCAATTGGCAAGAAAATGAAAGCTCAAGAAAACATCTATACGTTTGATGACTTTGTAAATCTTTGTAAGACAGCGTCAAGATAGATTGGTTTTCCTTTGTTTTCTAAAAATCAGCTAGAAGGGAGTTACTAGGTTTTGCCTTTGGGTGCGAGAGTTCATCTAGGGAGGGGAGAGAGCAGCCAGTGATCTTCATGGCAGTTTTTATAACCCTCTGAAGTGTGTTTTTTTAATCTGCTGCCGTGCAGCTGGCATACCATACACACATGCAGTATGTCAGCACACTCTCTATTGAGCAGCGATAGAAGCACACAAGCAGTTTTTGTGACCCCATTTCTGTACACAATATCCTCCTGATGTTATGTACTTCATATCTTGGAGCGCTGTATTTATGTTGTTTGTTTTACCCGTCCTGCCCAGCCACTCACACAAACCATATTGTTGACGTAGATGATTAACGTGGAGGTTACCCTCCAGGGGGTTCTTCAGAACACCAAGCACCGGCATGAGAGCCCGTTTCAGCGTCACAATATTGTTTTATTTTGACGTAATGTCGCAAGTTGCTGTCCAGTAATTGTCTTTTAGTCTCTTTCAGGCTCGCTCTCAAGCCAACTCCCCTCCAGCTCCAACCCCGTCTCTCCTCCTGGCTGCTGCTTATAACAGAGCGACAGGGGATTAGATAACAAAGCAGGTGGGCCATCTACGTACCGGTCGCTGATTTCGAGGCCAGTCCTGGCGCACCCCGCTTCGCTGCAGGCCCGCAGGCCACGCCCCGTCCACAATATATATCTGCTCTACAGATTTACTTTAGAAAAGAAAAGTGTGGGATACTTCTCTTGTTGCCTTATTTGTATATGACTTTATTAAATGTTGTGTAGAATTCTATTAAAACAAATATCACAGCCATTTATCTATTTAAGGAAGGGATGTAGTTAATCGTTGAACTGGCACCGGATGTTATTAAAAAGTATTGATTTTTGAATAGGGAATCGATTCTGAATCTAATGGAATCGAATTGTGCCGTGCCCAAGGATTCATAGCCCTAATGTTTTCCCCTGTAATGTTTTCATTTTAAAACTATTTATCAAACAAATGGCCCCTCACCTGTCTGCTTGAGGTACTCGATGCTCACGTTATCTACCGGAAAGAATGCAGCAGTCGCTCCGTACTCTGGACACATGTTGGAGATGGTTGCTCTGTCTGCGATGGACAGCTTCTCCACGCTCGGCCCGAAAAATTCCACAAACTTTCCCACCACGCCCACTTCGCGCAGGTGCTGGGAAAAGTACAGTAGGATCAAGACAGTTTAATATCACAGATTAAAATAAAGTCTGGTTACCTTTGTGACGGTGAGGACAATGTCTGTAGAAGTAATGAACTTTTCCGGGGTTCCATGCAACTTATATCCAACGACCTCAGGTAGAACCATACTGATTGGTTGACCAAGCATCACTGCCTCTGCTTCGATTCCACCCACACCTAGAACAATCAATCGGTATTTTGGCTTTTGAAAGCATTCAGCAACATATACAACTTGCAAATTCTTAATGATACCAGCTAAACAAGCCCCTTTCACCCCTTAATCTGGTTTGTGCCCACTGCAGGTGTCCATGGGACCATCTTTTATATATTAGGGATTTCCGATAATATCAGCAGGCCGATATTATGGATAGATGCTTTAAAATGTAATATTGGAAATTATCGGTATCAAAAGAAAAATAATGACTTTAAAACACCGCTGTAAGAAGCGGTACATATCAGGTAAAACACGGACGTAGGGCATACTAGCCAACCCTCCCGATTTTCCCAGGAGACTCCCAAATTTCAGTTCCCCTCCCGAAAGTCTCCCAGGGCAACCATTCTCCCGTTTTCCACCCGGACAATAATTTTGGGGGCCTGCCTTATAGGCGCTGCCTTTAGCGTCCTCTACAACCTGTCGTCACGTCCGCTTTTCCTCCATACATACAGCGTGCCGGCCCAGTCAGATAATATATGCGGCTTTTACACACACACAAGTGAATGCAATCATACTTGATCAACAGCCATACAGATGACACTGAGGGTGGCCGTATAAACCACTTCAACAATAATGCACCACACTGTGAACCCACACCAAACAACAATGACAAACACATTTCGTGAGAACATCCGCACCGTAACACAACATAAACACAACAGAACGATTACCCAGAATCTCTTGCAGCACAATCTCTTCCGGGTCGCTATAATGTACACCCCCCGCTACCACCAACCCGTCCCCATCCCCTCCCCAACCATGAATCCCCCCGCCCCAGCCCCACCACCCCCATCTCCCGAATTCAGAAGTCTCAAGATTGGCAAGTATGCTATCGTATACTCTGGACTGAAGCTGTGTGCCTTCATTGTTATTGTAGCTGTTGTTTTGAGGCATGTTTTAAAATAAAATAAAAATAATGCACTTTTTGAAAGTCAAAGTATAGTATTTCCTATAGTCGTAATGGGCATCAGGATTATCTCAGGGAGAGCATGTCCCAAATTCAAAGCTGTTTTGAGGCATGTTAAAAAAAGTAATGCACTTCGTGACTTCAATAATAAATATGGCAGTGCAATGTTGGCACTTTTTTCCATAACTGGAGTTGAAGTTACTCTCTTATTTTGGAAAACCTTGGTTTTAATTGATTGATTGATTGAAACTTGTATTAGTCGATTGAACAGTACAGTACATATTCCGTACAATTGACCACTAAATGGTAACACCCGAATACGTTTTTCAACTTGTTTAAGTCGGGATCCACGTTAATCAATTCATGCTAAAGTTACTTTGTTTAATCCATCCAGCGGGGCATCACAACAAAATTAGGCTTATTAATGTGTTAATTCCACGACTGTATACATCGGTATCGGTTGATATCGGAATCAGTAAGTAAGAGTTGGACAATATCGGAATATCGGCAAAAAAGTCATTATCCGACATCTCTAATTATAATCATTATGACAGTTCGATGGTCCTGAGATGTAGTTTGACTTTTGCAATAGTTTAATATTTTTAACTTACCCCAACCCAGAACACCAAGGCCGTCGATCATGGTGGTATGGGAATCTGTGCCCACTAGGCTATCCGGGTAAAAATACCCATTGAGGTTGAACACCACTTGGGCCAAGTACTCCAAGTTGACCTGGTGAACAATTCCGGAACCGGGCGGAATGATACGCATGTTCCTGAAGGCTTGGGAGCCCCACTGGAATGTATAAAACAGGCATAAGTTAAATGTTTAGTTGCGTAGAAAAGAAATCCAGCTGATGCACCTTAAGGAACTGGAATCTCTCTTTGTTGCGTTCAAACTCCAAGTTCTGGTTTTTTTGAAGGCTATCAGACCTACAGAAAGCAAAAGTATTAATAGAGCATATTAACAATTTAGCATTTACAATTTTGTCATTTTTACTTTTTGTTAAAGTCCACTTGAACGGAATGGTCGATGACAAGGTCAGCAGGGCAGACAGGGTTAATCTTCTCTGGGTTGCCACCCAGTTTAATCACAGCGTCACGCATGGCGGCAAAGTCCACCACGGCAGGTACTCCGCTATAAACACATTTCATTCAAAGTCTCTTGATTGAACAGTAGAAATGCTGCACTGTGGGACACGGTCGTTAGGAAAAAACACTGAACATGACAACTGCATTTATAAAAGTGTAAAAAGAAAATAGAAACAATTTAAAAAAAATAAAATAACAGTGTTACTATGTGTGTGTGGGGGCCGACGGACATACGTGAAGTCCTGCAGTATCACACGTGCCGGCATGAATGGGATCTCCACCGTCTGCGTCTGTGTCTGCTTCCAGTTGAGGATATTCTCCACATCGGACTTCTTCACCAGAAAGCCATCGCAGTTCCTGACGGCGGACTCCAAGAGAATCCGAATGGAGAATGGCAAGCGGTCTGAATAAAAAACAATAATAACCATGCCATACTACACCCACGCATTTCATATACTTTCCATACATACATACATATACATGTACTTAAACTCGGGCTGTCAAGCGATTAAAATATTTCCATCCGTCTATCCATTTTCTACCGCATGTCCTTTTTGGGGTCGCGGGGGATTGCTGTAGCCTGTGGACAGCTCAATCCTTTTTCACCTTGCATGATGAATGGAAAATGCACTAAGAGGTTCCCGAAAGGTTTAGTACAAGAAACTATCACAGGACAGGAAGGTTAGCCCCTCTACATGGGTAAAACGTCTGAGGATGGGGGACAAACCACATTGCTGAGAGTGTGAGGTCAAGAAGTCACTATTGATAAGAGTTGGGTCATACCATACTGCTTACTTTTGTCCAAAATATTCTAGGCTCACATCAATGTGAAGAACTACAACAGAATTAAAAGCATAAAGTATGTTACCAAATATATTAACAAAGGTGCTGACATGGCTGTGTTTGGAGTTGAACTGATAGGGGTTTACAAGACAACATTTTAAAAATGAAGGAAAATACATATCATCAAATGAAGCAATCTGGAGAGTATTATCATTTGACATCCACCAGCACTATCCTCCGGTCATCAACTTGGCTGTGCATCTTGAAAACGGCAAAGAGTCTTCTTTACTGAAGAGAACACCCAGCATGTTATTGCTCACCCCAAGGAAACTACACTACTGCATTCTTTAAAGGGGAACATTATCACCAGACTTGTGTAAGCGTCATTATATACCTTGATGTTGCAGAAAAAAAGACCATATATATTTTTAACCGATTTCTGAACTCTAAATGGGTGAATTTTGGCGAATTAAACGCCTTTCGATTTATCGCTCTTGGAGCGATGACGTCAGAACGTGACGTCACCTAGGTAGTCAACGCCATTTTCTCCACCACATTACACGCAGCAAGTCAAATCAGCTCTTATTTTCCGTTTTTCGACTGTTTTCCGGTACCTTGGAGACATCATGCCTCGTCGGTGTGTTGTCGGAGGGTATAACGACACCATCAGGGAAGGATTCATGTTGATTTAAGTAGAATGTGCATTGATTAGCACGGCATTCTAATCAATGCTAATATGCTATTTAGGCTAGCTGTATATACATATTGCAGCATTATGCCTCATTTGTAGCTATATTTACATCCAGCCTTTCTCTCCACCCACATTTAATGCCAAACAAACACTTACCAATTAACAGATTTAAATTGCTCCAGTGTCAAGAGATGCGAAAGTCCCTCGTTTGGTTTTTACCGGCGATGCTACGACAGAGATGGCACAGAGATGGCAAGAATGTCTGGATATCCTGCGACACTCAAAGCAGATGCATTCCCAACAATAAAGTCAACGAAATCACAAAGGTGAGTGTTGTTGATGTTATTGACTTATGTGCTAATCAGACATATTTGGTCGCGGAATGACTGCCAGCTAATCGATGCTAACATGCTATTTAGGCTAGCTGTATGTACATTTGAAACTATATTTACATCAAGCGTTTCCTTCCACCCACATTTAATGCCAAACAAACACTTACCAATCGAATGATTTAAGTTGCTCCAGTGTCAATGCGAAAGTCCTGATTGATTGGTCCGCACATTTTACCGGCGATGCTAAGACGGACATGTATGGCCGAATAGCGTCAATAGCTATTCGCTCAATAGCTTCAGTTTCTTCTTCAATTTCATTTCGCTATCTGCCTCCATACTCCAACCATCTGTTTCAATACATGCGTAATCTGTTGAATCACTTAAGCCGCTGAAATCCGAGTCTGAATCCAAGCTAATGTCGCTATATCTTGCTGTGGTAACCACCACGTTATTTGTATTGGCATCGCTATGTGACGTCAGGAAAATGGACAGTGGCTTCGCAAATAGCGAAAATCAAGCACTTTAAATCTTTTTTTAGGGATATTCCGGGACGGGTAACATTTTGAAAAAAACTTCGAAAAATAAAATAAGCCACTGGGAACTGATTTTTGTTGGTTTCAACCCTTCTGAAATTGTGATAACGTTCCCCTTTAAGCTCTGCCAAGAGGACAATTTAGCCCAGATTCTCCTTTATGCTGATGTCCCAAGCTACTACTTGGTCCAACAAGAAGTGGAGGAGGGTAAGAATGGAGCCAGAGTTCTGGGATGTGAACATGAAAATATCCGAAAAAGTGAGGCAATCTGAAGAATTGATACTGTTCACTCCAAGCAGCAAGAATGCTTTTCTTCTCCATGTTCTCTTGCACTGTGTGAAAGGGCCCAGATCTTTTGAACGATGCCTGTCCCACCTATAGGGAGGCTTGCCCAAGACATGGCCTCTTGGAAGAGGACTACCATTGGAATCTTACTTAAGAATAAGCAGCGGCCTCTAGAGCACCACGCCAGCTTTACTGACTTTTTGCCATGATGATGACTTGCAACTTGACTGATCCAGCACTCTTAGCATAAATACAAAGAGGATATGTCTGAAGACATGCTTTACAGGATCCAACAAAAGACTCTAGACACGATAGTTGCTTTCAATGTAAATGTAAACATACCTACTCAGTGCCCTAGTGGTTAGAGTGTCCGCCCTGAGATCGTTAGGTTGGGAGTTCAAACCCCACCCGAGTCATACCAAAGACTATAAAAACATGGGACCCATTGCCTCCCTGCTTGGCACTCAGCATCAAGGGTTGGAATTGGGGGTTAAATCACCATAAATGATTCCCGGGCGCGGCACCGCTGCTGCCCACTGCTCCCTTCACTTCCCAGGGGATGATCAAGGGAATGGGTCAAATGCAGAGGACAAATTTCACCACACCTAGTGTGTGTGTGACAATCATTGGTACTTTAACTTTTAACTTTAATTTTCAATGAAGTTTTGTCGGAGCTTCAACACCACATTATTGCCCTTGGAGGTGATGGAGTATCGGTTTAGGGTTTTCCTGATCCAATCCCAAATGGCTGCCCACTTTCAGCTGATCATATAACAGAGACACATTACAATATTGATGCCTTTATCACAGAAAATGAGACTTGACTTGTGGGTGATCAGAAAGCCGCCGATGAGGCCATTCTCCACAACACTGAAGAGGAACAGGGAGGACTGTTCTTTGCGGATGCTCCTGGAGGAACTGGAAAGATTGTTACCGATCTTCTACTTGCAAAAATCAGGCAAAGAAGTGATATTTGCTGTTGCACCGAGTGGCATTGCCACCACTTTACTTGAGGGCGGAAGAACGGCTCACTCTGCATTTGAGCCACCTTTAGACCTCATCAAAAAAGAAAAACAAACCTGTAATATGAGCCGTTGATCTAGTAGAGGGAGACTTTTGCATGAATGCAAGCTCTTCATGTGAGATGAAGCAACCATGAGCCACAAAGCTGCATTTGACGCTTTGGAAAGGTGAAGCAACTGTTCAATTCACCAAAGATATCCAGCAAACATTACCAGTGATTCCGAAAGGAACACGAGCAGATGAAGTGAATGCCTGCTTGAAAAAAATCACACTTGTGGTCAGAAATTAAACGCTTTGTTTGGACTATCAACTAATATGAGAGTCCTGTTACCAGAAGATCAAGAAATTAACATTCTCAGAGCAACTACTTCAGGAGGGAAACAGGAGGCGGGAGTCTGAACCTGATGGTCTGGTTACCCTACCTTTTGGCCAAGGTAATTTCCCAGCCAAGGTAATTTCATCAACGCTGTCTTCACAGACATAGCAATGATCAAAGCTGGCTCAGTCAAGGAGCTAAAATACATTGTACTCTTAAATCATTACCCCGAGAGTTATAATTGTCTGCAAATCCATAGAAAGCATGAAAGATCCAGAGGAAGATGTAAATCATCCTACGGATTTCCTTAATAGCTAGCTCCACCTGGTCTTCTGCCTTACTCTCTTACCTTAAGGTTGGTACACCTAATATGCTTCTCGGAAACCTTGATCCCCAAAACCTATGCAAAGGGACAATGCTGATGCTCAAGAGGCTTCTTTTAAGAGTAATTAAAGCAAATGTGATGACAGGCATAGCCACAGGAACCAATGTCTTAATTCCAAAAATACCTTTGTTCCCATTAGACTTGCCATTTGAATTCAAATGTTTTCAGGTTCCAGTCAAATTAAGTTTTGCATTGACCATAAACAAAGCTTAGGGACTATTCCTCAAAGTTGTAGGACTTCACCGGAAAAAGCCAGTCTTTTCAAATGGCAACTTTATGGTGGGTGTTCCAGAGATGGCATCCCCACTAATCTTTTCATCTACTCAGCAAACAAAATGACAAAGAACGTAGTCTACCCCGATTCCCTAGACAACTAAACCTAGAGCCCTCAAGTCATTATAAGACTATCCAGCTTTTCCTATTGTCTAATAGAATAATAACCAAGAATTATATTTTCCCAAATTCAGTTATTATGACCGAAAAGTAGAATTATATTTTCCCAAATTCAGTTATTATGACGGGAAAGTAGTTCTAGTGCAGAGGTCGGCAACCTTTACCACACAAAGAGCCATTTTGACCCGTTTCACAAAATAAAGAAAACAATGGGAGCCACAAGACTCTTTTGAAATTTAAAATGAAATAAACCAGCGTACAGTTATTTTTTTTGCATTGATATATGCATAAACCAGGGGTCTCAGACACGCGGCCTGCACCTTAATATGAAAATTTGATACCAGTGCTGCCCGTGGATTTTATTTGAATGTGAAGTGAAGTGAAGTGAATTATATTTATATAGCGCTTTTCTCTAGTGACTCAAAGCGCTTTACATAGTGAAACCCAATATCTAAGTTACATTTAAACCAGTGTGGGTGGCACTGGGAGCAGGTGGGTAAAGTGTCTTACCCAAGGACACAACGGCAGTGACTAGGATGGCGGAAGCGGGAATCGAACCTGCAACCCTTTGAGTTGCTGGCACGGCCACTCTACCAACATCACATTCGTCAATCATCCCAATTTTATCGGGAGACTCCCGTATTCCAGAGCAGCTAATCTCTCAAATGTCTGCTGAGTTGCACCAGAACAACAATGCTATAGGACTGGTATGATAACAATGCGTTTGGTGCCCTCTACAACTGTAACTCACAGCTTACCAGCCCACTAACATGTTGTATGAAGCTTCTACAGTATACATAAGTGACTGCAAGGCATACTTGATCAACAGCCATACAGGTTACACTGAGGGTTTTGATATAAACAACTTTAACACTCTTACTAATATGCGCCACACTGTGAAACCACACCAAACAACAATGACAAATACATTTCGTGAGAACATCTGCACTGTAACACAACATAAACACAACAGAACAAATACCCAGAATCCCATGCATCCCAAACTCTTCCGTGTTACACTATACACCCCCCCACACACACGGAGGATGGGGGGGGGGGGGTGATAGTGGGTGTTTATAATGTAGCCCGGAAGAGTTAGGGATGCAGGCGATTATGCAGCTGAGCCATATCAGTGACTAAAGAGCCGCATGCGGCTCCGGAGCCGCGGGTTGCCGACCCCTGTTCTAGTGGATGTCAAATGATAGTATTGTCAAGATAGCTTTATTTACACATTTTGTATTGTTTATGCGCAAAACTGGTGTCTAATCACATAAATGTATCTCCTGTCCTTTTGAAAAAAGCCTGTGTCTTAGCAGCTCCTTGTGCTAGAAACATTATACAATGAAACTGGAAGCTGAATGAATTCTTTTTTTATCCTTAAATGATTTGAACAAAACAGAGCATTTGAAGCAGCCTCAGTTATCTGTAAATGTTTTACTTGTTGTCCATCCTCTCATTTTAATGTGTAATGTGAATGTCATTTTATGTGTAACTTTACTGCTTCTTGACCAGGACCCCCTTGAAAAAAGTTTTTTTAATCTCAATGGGATTTTTTTCCAGGTTAAACAGAAATAAAAAAAATCAAATGCAAGTGCTCCTACGGCAGGAAAAGCATTTTTGTTGGGGGTATGTTTTGATTGTCATTAAAAGTTTGTTTATGTCCATTTTGTGTTGAGAAGTTTAAAAAAAGCACAATGTTTAATAAACATGTCATGAAACCAAACAAATCATCCACTCATGGTTTTGAAAACATCAATTATCTGTCCATGGTACACTTATTAATGATAAACAATTGTGTCTTTGTGAATAATTTGGAGTTAACTATGAACAAAATGTGATTAGTCGCAATTAAATATTTTATTAGTTTGACGGCCCTAAAATACACCGTATTTTTCAGACTACAAAGCGCCCTTAAAATCTTTATATTTTGTCAAAACTCGACAGAGCGCCTTATAACCCGGTGAGCCTAATGTATGAAATAATTTTGTTTGTGCTTACCGACCTTAAAGCAATTTTATTTCGTACATAGTGAAATGATAAGTGTTAATGGTATGATTGAAAATATACAACATTACACACTGTGCTCAAAAATCCGTCGAAATGTTTTAGTACGACTTTGGTAAGCTATGAAGCCGCACCGCTTGATGGATTGTACTGTGCTTCAACATACGAGTATTATTATGGTGTGTGTATAAGGTAAGACATTATCTGGCGTTTTGTTTCGCAATGTTATGCAAAAGCAACTTTTCTTACCTCCTGATCTGTATTTGGGATTTGTATAAGTCCTGAAAATTTGTGCAGGTCCGCCTTTGTAGTCTGTGGCGACACCGTAGTCATTTTTACTCTATCTTCTTGTTATGTGACATTCATCCTCCGCTGTTGCCATTTCTAATATAAAGTATTGTTCAGTTTTTACTTATATCTGTCAGTCAACTCGCCATGAAAGTGCTGGAACATACCGGTGTAGTGAGTTTACATTATTCACCCAAGGAACTTTAGTTATTAGAGGTTTCCGGTCGGACGGTTTTTCATGGGACACATTTCCGGCGTTGTTATTGCACTACCGAGCCACGGACAAGACGATGCTGCTCCATTTTTAATTTAAGTAAAGTCTGAATGTCATTAAAACAGTTAGCTCCATCTTTTGACACTTCTTCCACTCCCGTCCTTGCACGCCACACCGCTACAACAAAGATGACGGGGAGAAGACGCTGCCGAAGGTGAGCCACGTAAATAAGACCGCCCACAAAACGGCGCATCCTGAAGCGACTGTCAGAAAACGACTTGAAGATGGTCTGTAAAACATCTATGCAACATTTTGACCAAAAAAAACACCATTACATGTTATGTAGACCACAAGGAAGTGTTTTACATTAAGAAATTAACAAAAACATAAATATACATATATCTTATTTTTCGGACTATAAGTGGCAGTTTTTTTCAAAATGTGGCCGGGGGTGCGACTTATACTCAGGAGCGACTTAAAATGGTCTCTCGTTTTGATTCTGTATGACACACAATCATGGGGAAGACTGCTGACTTGACAACTGTCCAAAAGATGACCATTGATACTTTAAATAAGGAGGGCAAGACACAAAAGGTCATTGCCAAAGAGGTTGGATGTGCCCAGAGCTCTGTGTCCAAGCACATTAATAGAGAGGCGAAGGGAAGACAAAGATGTGGTAAAAAAAAGTGTAAAAGTAAGAGGGATAACCGCGCCCTGGAGAGGATTGTCAAACAAAACAGATTCAAAAATGTGGGGGAGATCCACAAAGAGTGGACCGCAGCTGGAGTCAGTGCTTCAAGAACCATGCACCGACGTATGCAAGATATGGGCTTCAGCTGTCGCATTCCTTGTGTAAAGCCACTCTTGAATAAGAGACAACGTCAAAAGCGTCTCGCCTGGGCTCAAGACAAAAAGGACTGGACGGCTGCTGAGTGGTCCAAAGTTATGTTTTCAGATGAAAGTAAATTTTGTATCTCCTTTGGAAATCAAGGTCCCAGAGTCTGGAGGAAGACAGGAGAGGCACAGAATCCACGTTGCCAGAAGTCCAGTGTCAAATTTCCACAATCGGTAATGGTCTGGGGTCCCATGTCTCCTGCTGGTATTGGTCCACTGTGTTTCCTGAGGTCTAGGGTCAATGCAGCAGTCTACCAGGAAGTTTTAGAACACTTTATGTTGCCTGCCCCGGACCAATTTTATGGAGATGAAGATTTCATTTTCCAACATGACTTGGCACCTGCACACAGTGCCAAATCTACCAGTACCTGGTTTAAGGACCATGGTATCCCTGTTCTTGATTGGCCTGCAAATTCACCTGACCTTAACCCCATAGAAAACCTATGGGGTATTGTGAAGCGGAAGATGCGAGATGCCAGACCCAACAATGCTGAAGAGCTGAAGGCCACTATTAAAGCAACCTGGGCTCTCATAACACCTGAGGGGTGCAACAGACTGGTGGACTCCATGCCACGTCGTATTGCTGCAGCAATCCAGGCAAAAGGAGCTGCAACTAAGTATTGATTGCCGTACATGCTGAAACTTTCCATGTTCATATATTTCAGTTGGCCCAAATTTCTAAAAAATATTTTTTGGTACTAGTCGTAACTAATATTCTAATTTTCTGAGATACTGAATTTGGGATTTTCAGTAATTGTCAGTACTAATCATCAAAATTTAAAGAAATAAACATTTCAAATATATCATTATGTGTATAATGAATTGATATAATATGTAAGTTTCACGTTCTGAATATAATTACTGAAATAAATCAACTTTTTCATGATATTCTAATAATATGAACAGCACCTGTATATATACACATATACGTATATATATATATATATATATATATATATAAATATGCCCTATAATCCGGTGAGCCTTACATATATATATAAAAAAAAAGATCAAAAATACGTTCATCGGCAGTGTGCCTTATAATTTGGTGCGCCCTATGGTCCGGAAAATATGGTACTTGAAATGACAGGACCACTCAGTTTGTTTTTCCTGTAAAGATGCCAGTCAAAAATTATCTATATTAAAATAAGTGTTTAAAAACAATGCCAACAACTAGTCACAGATATTTGACAATAGCAAATAGTAGAAAGACGATATTTTCTTACTATATCGAGGATCTTCCAGTTTGGAGAGGTTGTAGAACATCTGATTTGCAATTTTGGGATCCAGAAGGTCCACAATGTGCTGGAATGGATTTGTCACGGTCCCGGCCATCCTCCCTTATGGTGCAAAATCTAAAAACAAAAATGTATTTTTGAAAATTTTCTGAAATATTCCCTGTTTTTCTTTTAATAAAGATGTTACAATGACTTGGTGTGCGGGTGTTTATGGGAAGACTGGTGGCTGTCCCTAAAATTAAGTCTTTTTGTGGACTGCGAAGTCCTGTTAGGTCATCAATATGAAGAACCTATTGCTAATGATGTACAAGAAGACCACCTGACTCCGAATTAAAATGGTATATATTTAAACCAAACATTGTAAACATCAAATTTGAATGAAATCTGACAATGCAAAAAGATATTTTAGCCCATGTATTGGCAGGACAGTGTTCCCCAGCCACATTGCGGTTCACTATGGTCTCGGTGCATCGCAGATTTAAAAGTATCATTGAGTAGATTAAAGGGGAACTGCAATTCTTTGGGAATTTTGCCTCTTTCGTTCACAATCATGATGAAAGACAAGACATTACAAGTATTTTTTTAATGCACTCTAAAAAGTAAATAAATGCGATCAAAAGTCTGCTTACAATGGTGCCCATAGGAACCCCTCTATTATGCCTGTAAAGCCCTTAAAAACATCCAAATACCTCCATTAATGTTTTATATACATGAAAAATATATAATGTAGTAATAGACATTTGTATAAAAACATTTAAAATGTACATATTTTGCTCATTGTAAGCATTAATTTCAAACACACATTACAACGATTCCAATTTTTTTTAAAACATCACTGATTATTACTCACTGCAGACTTTAAGAGAGCCAAAAAACATAATAAGACATCACTTACTGTACAATGTCTGCTGTCATTAGGACGCCGACTGCTAGGATGTTCATATATTCCCATTTATTAATGACTCATGAATTCAGAAAGGGGGGTGGAACCTGTCTTTTTGTGTTATTATCGCTATTACCGGGTCTACATTGGCTGTCAAAGTGTCCCAATTTGTCGGAATATGTTCTCGTCCATTTCCTTTATAAGCTCTCATAAAGTTTGACGAGCAAAGAAACGAGGAAGCAGCTGATCACGTCAACACTGGCACCCAAGCTCGTGATCGCGGCGCCGCTTTAAATAGCGTGTCTGTGCTAACGCTTAAAATTAAAATATCACGGGTATTTGGTTAATATTCAAGTCACGAAATGTAAATGGGGTATTTGTGGCACTTTTTAGAAGCTTTTTTTTATTGTGTTTTATCGGAGGAAGAGAGGACCTCCGTAAGAAGACTTTAATTTAGATTTATTTACAAGTTAGAATGTATTACAAAAAAATAAATACATTTGTCTTCATGTTTTTTGTAATGGTTGTGAAAGATAGGCAAAATTCCCAAAAAAGTGACATTTTTTAATGCATTCTAACTTCAAAACTATCAACACTTTTTATAGACACACTGCAAATACATATATATATATATATATATATATATATATATATATATATATATATAAAATGTAGTAACAGACACCACCATAACAATATGTACGATATATACACCATCCATCCAAGTATATATATATATATATACATATATATATATATATATGATGTAGAAAGAGACACCTTCATAACAATATGTAATATGTACAATATACACACTGCAAGTATATACATTATGTAGTAACAGACACCTTCATAATAATATGTAATGTGTACGATATACACATTGCAGTATATAAATAATTTAGTATTAAACACTTTCATAACAAAATGTATTATGTACAATATACACACTGCAAGGAAATATATAATGTAGTAACAGATACCTTCATAACAATATGCAATATGTACAATAGACACACTGCAACTTACATAATGTAATAATAGACAACTTCATTACGATATATAATATGTACGATATACACACTGCAGTATATAAATAATGTAGTATTAGACACCTTCATAACAATAAGTATTACGTGCAATATACACACTGCAAGTATATACATATAAAATGTAATAATAGACACCTTCATAACAATATATAATATGTACGATATACACACTGCATTATATAAATAATGTAGAATTAGACACCTTCATAACAATAACTATTACGTGTAATATACACACTGCAAGTATATATATATACATATAATGTAACAGACAACTTCAAAACAATATGTTATATGTACAATATACACACTGCAAGTACATATATTTAGTAGTAACAGACAACGTCAAAACAATATGTACAATATACACACTGAAAGTATGTACAAATTAACAATATGTAATTTGTACAATATTTGCTGTATTTCGATCATTTTATTCATTGCCGGAACTAATTCCTCAGCACATTTATTTCCGTTCCCATAGCAGCGCACTTCCGAAAATCAGCGTGTTCCTACTTCGCTTGTGTGGCAGACTTGGTAACAAACAACGAAGACGACCACTATTGGACAAATGGAGATTCACAACCTTATCTTTTTGAAACTGAATGAACAAAGGATTATAACTACCGTTTTTAGAAGCGAGCACGAAGGAAGAGTGAGACATTAGAGCAGACGGAAGCCGATAGAGTGAGGTGAAATTGACTTGAAGCTGCTAATGTGGAGTTTGGAGACAAACTATTTCAACATAAATAGAGTGCTTAACCCAAATAAACCAGAAAAAAACGTCCCAGGCCAGCTGGACCAAAGAAAAAAAAGAAAAACTTCACTGGTTTTGGGGTTTGTATGTAGACTTGCAACGTGTATACAAAATGTTGGAGGGTTTTGAAGGCGTTTAGAGGCTTTGAAGGCTACAACGGTGACTCCCATTAGCTGCATCTTCCAAGCGTTTTTTTTATCATCTTTAAAATCCTAATATAAGAAAAAAAAAAAAAAAACAAGTGTTCCACGGGGAAGACCCAGGACACGTTGGGAAGACTATGTCTCCCGGCTGGCCTGGGAACGCCTCGGAATTCCCTGGGAAGAGATAGACGAAGTGGCTGGGGAGAGGGAAGTCTGGGCTTCCCTGCTTAGCCTGCTGCCCCCGCGACCCGACCTCGGATAAGCGGAAAAAGATGGATGTTCTTGTCTCTCATTTCTATTGTGAACGATTTACAAATTCCCTAAAAAAGTCAGTCCACCTTTAAGTTGGGGTCCTATTATACAAAACCTACTTTTCTTACTTGTTGGTACCTGTTTTTGTCCATTTGGAATCTCCATCAGTCCCGAAAATGTAAAATTATAGTGTGTGTTTATGGGCCAAACTATATCACAATAGGAGTTTTGCAACCCTGCAATCCTGAATTTCGCACAGCCCTACACTTGTGTTAGTGACAGTTCTAGCACAGTTTAGAGTTGTTCTATGTTTAATTCAGCATTACAGTAGGTGTTATTATGGCATTGTGTTTATCTTTATGAGGGCCCATGTGCACGTTTAGTGTTAATAATGAAGTTGTGATATTATAAACCTACTAAATGTATTCCTGTGCCACAAACATTTTTTTGTGTTACTCATTTTTTTCATTTAATGGAGAAAAAGCCAAGCCTACAGCCCTGCTTTCAAGGCTTCAATGATGTTGCGACAGTGCTCCATTAGCCGCATCTTGCAAGCGTTTATTTTCTCTTAAGAATCCTAAAAAAACTATTAATTAGTTCTATAAAAGCTGCAGTTCCCCTCTGAGCTCCCCTTGTAAAATCAATATCAATATCCAACCTATTCCTGTCAACAATCCCCCAAGCTCCCCTTGAGGATTTGTTCCTTTAACTCAGGGGTGTCAAACTCATTTTCATTGAGGGCCACATCGCAGTAATGGCTGCTATCAGACAGACGCTTTAAAAAAAAATGAAATTACATGATGCAATGCGGGTAATAACCTCTGTTTAATCAGAATTAATCAAAATGCATTTTAATATTACATTTTTGTATGTATAACTTGCTTTAAAAATCATAAATAAAGGTGACGAGCAGATATTTAACTATTTGCTTTTATCTCACAAAAATAGTTTTGCAATACAGTATATAATAATCTAATTGGAATAATCAGATAATATTAAAGTTTAAGTTTTTTTGTATCAAAATTGAAAGGAAGAATGCATTTAGTAAAAAACAAATAAAAGCGGTGGATTGCAGCTGCCTTTAGCAACCGAAACAAAGCCGGTGTTTCTTTGTTTGTTGTGAAGCTTTAACACAGAGCGGTCAAGCGAACATGTTTCTATGCGTCAACCAGCAAGTTTTAGGATGGGAAAGTAGTGATATTAAGTCGGCTCTTACCGGAGACTTGAGTGGATTACGCGACTTCATCCTGCAGCTCAAAAAGGCAGCTGTGATCTTGGCTCCTCTGCTTTTCTCAGAGACACTAGCGTTCACCACAGCCATCCGACTTTCAGGTATGACTTTATAATCACACTAAAATACTATTAACATGATAGGCAGATAGGGGATTTTCTAGAATTGTCTTAGTAAATGTGTCTAATTACATCTGAAACGCTCCCACTGCCGCCGCCTGGAGCCGTCGCCCTTTCTTTTTTTTATTAGTGCTTCACTCTAACTTTCCTCATCCACGAATCTTTCATCCTCGCTCAAATTAATTGGGAAATTGTCGCTTTCTCAGTCCGAATTGCTCATACTGCTGGTTAGAGATGCGCGGATAGGCAATTATATCATCCGCAACCGCATCACTAAAGTCGTCATCCAACGGGGGGGGGGGGGGGGGGGTTGTAGCGCCTATCCCAGCTACAATCGGCCCGTTGTTATACATCTAATATAGACGATGCAATGCATTAGTGGGGTTAGAAAGTGTAACTCCCTCCAAATAGCACAGACACAATGGCTTTCTTGAACTGATTTATTTGAAGGCTTACTTTCCCTTCAAATTCACCGTGAAAACTGCAATAAATTAATCACATTACAAACTTAAAAATAATAACATGCACAGCATGTGGATCAAACATTTTACCAAGTAAAATACCAACAAATGACAAATACCTCGTTGGCCATACCCGGAAGTAGCTTTCTTACATCCGTCGACAGACCAAACGGGACACTTCAAAATAAAAGTATGCCCACATACTGTTTCAAAGAGTGCTGCTCGTTTTTCGTATGTGGGTAACAACATTTAACTATTTATAAATAGTTGATTTCTATAGGCTAGTAAGGTAAAGTGTTGTACCTGACAAGTTTGGGCTACCTTGCTTCTGCAGCCTTCATCAGAGGTGTCACGTGATGTTAGCGTGACATTGTCTGTGACGTGATATATGGATTGTACCATCAAGAGTTGTCAGGTACAACCCTTTACCTACTAGCCTATATAGATCAACCATTTATAAATACACGTCAGAAGGCTAAATGAACCTTTTCAACATAACATTTAACTATGTATAATGTAGCGGTAGGCTACGGGGTGTTAGCCAATGACTTTGGCTGGGGGGAGAGATAGGGAAGTGATGTTATCGACAGGAAGTGAGAGTTCGAGTTGTCCCGGGAAAAGCGTTAGAGACATGAGAGCTGTTGTGTGGTTGTATTACATCTTGTGCAAAAAAGACAAGACAAACGAAGAAGTTTTATGAGCCTACATTCCTGGGATTATTACAATATATATATTTCCGAATTGGTTCAACCGCCACCTGCCCGGATCTATTTAAAATCTATTTTTTCGTCATGTCACCCGCCCGACCCGCGGTTATCCGCGGACTCCGCGGTTGTGACCGCAAACCGCGCGTCTCTACTGCTGGTGGCTCACATTATAAACAATGTAAGGATGTGAGGAGCCCTCACACCGGTGACGTAACGCGCACATCGTCTGCTACTGCCGGTAAAGGAAAGGCTTTTTTATTAGCGACCAAAAGTTGCGAACTTTATCGTCGATGTTCTCTACTAAATCCTTTCAGCAAAAATATGGCAATATCGCGAAACGATCAAGTATGACATATAGAATGGACCTGCTATTCCCGTTTGGATAAGAAAATCTCATTTCAGTAGGCCTTTATGTAATAATATAATTGGCATGATCAGATAATAATAAAGTTTACGTTTTTTGTGTCAAAATTAAAAGAAAGAATGCATTTAGTAAAAGCAAATATGAAATATTTTACTGAAACCCATTTTTTTTCTAGGCTTTCGCGGGCCACATAGAATGAGGCAGCGGGCCAGAACCGGCCCCCGGGCCTTGAGTTCGACACCAGTGCTTTTAAAACTGGACCACATTATTATTACCGGCTAATTACTTTGTCATGCAAGATGACTGTCATAATTTCCATAAACGACTGCATTAATTATAAAAAATGTAGGTCTTCATTTTGGAGTTTTATGCTTAGTTGTGTTCTGGGAGCCTGTTAGGTAAGAGGTGTAAAGTCTAAAGTCTACATGCCCGGTGCCACATTACAGCATAAGCTACTTGTTAAAACTCTACATCATTTATTTTTAACATTGGCTGAATTAGCCCCCCCTCCGCCACCCCGTAAGGGACAAGCGGTAGGAAATGGATGGAGTCTGTTTAAAAGTTGTACTAACTTACTCAAATGACTAGGAAGCGCGACTAAGCTAACAGCAGCCAGATGAAAAGCAAACTAGTTGGTCTAAAAGCAACTACACCGTGACTGTGTGTAGATTGAAATAAATCACGACACAAATAAGTGTCGTTTTTTAAATTATTAAAATTGTATTTTTTATTTTTACCTGGTCTCGATGAACGGCGTCTGACAGTCGTCTGACACCGGAACTCTTCTTCTTCTTCGTTTTGATTTCCGGCTGACTGGACGCACCGTATCCATATTGCTGCCCCCCACTGGTCCTTATTCCAGTTACTTCTTAATGATAATAAAAAACATCCATCCATCCATCCATTTTTTACCGCTTATTCCCTTTTGGGGTCGCGGGGGGGCGCTGGCGCCTATCTCAGCTACAATCGGGCGGAAGGCGGGGTACACCCTGGACAAGTCGCCCCCTCATCGCAGGGCCAACACAGATAGACAGACAACATTCACACGCACACTTGTCCAGGGTGTACCCCGCCTTCCGCCCGATTGTAGCTGAGATAGGCGCCAGCGCCCCCCGCAACCCCGAAAGGGAATAAGCGGTAGAAAATGGATAATAAAAAACATTTATTTGGAATAGCGCATTCCAGGGTACTCAAAGACGCTTTACAGCAGGGGTCACCAACCTTTTTGAAACCAAGCTCTACTTCTTGGGTACTGGTTAATGCGAAGGGCTACCAGTTTGATACACACTTAACTAAATTGCCAGAAATAGCCAATTCGCTCAATGTGCCTTTGATAAATAAAAAAATATATATATTATAAAAAAAATCGGTATTTCTGTCTGTCATTTCGTCGTACATTTTTTTTCCTTTCACGGAAGGTTTTTTGTGGAGAATAAAAAATTAAAAAAACACTTATTGAACGGTTTAAAAGAGGAGAAAACAGGAATAAATAAATAAATACATTTTGAAACATAGTTTATCTTCAATTTCGACTCTTTGAAATTCAAAATTCAACCGAAAAAAAGAAGAGAACACTAGCCAATTCGAATCTTTTTGAAAAAATTATAAAAATAATTTATGGAACATCATTAGTAATTTTTCCCGATGAAGATCATTTTTTTTAATTTTGATGACATGTTTTGAATAGGTTAAAATCCAATCTGCACTTTGCTAGAATATATAACAAATTGGACCAAGCTATATTTCTAACGAAGAAAAAATCATTATTTCTCCGAGATTTTCCAGAACAAATTTTTTTCAAAAGAAATTCAAAAGACTTTGAAATAAGATTTAAATTTGATTCTAAACATTTTCTAGATTTGCCGGATTACTTTTTATTTTATTTTAATCATAATATGTTTGAAGAAACATTTCACAAATATTATTTGTCGAAAAAACAGAAGCTAAAATGAAGAATTAAATTAAAATGTATTTTTTATTCTTCACAATAAAAAATATATATACTTGAACATTGACTTAAATTGTCAGGAAAGAAGAGGAAGGAATTTAAAAGGTAAAAAGGTTTATGTGTTTAAAAATCCTAAAATAATTTTTAAGATTGTATTTTTTCCCTAAAATTGTCTTTCTGAAAGTTATAAGAAGCAAAGTAAAAAAAATAAATGAATTTATTTAAACAAGTGAAGACCAAGTCTTTGAAATATTTTCTTGGATTTTCAAATTCTATTTGAGTTTTTTCTCTCTCAGAATTAAAAATGTAGAACAAAGCGAGACCAGCTTGCTAGTAAATAAATACAATTTAAAAAATAGAGGCAGCTCACTGGTAAGTGCTGCTATTTGAGCTGTTTTTAGAACAGGCCAGCGGGCGACTCATCTGGTCCTTACGGGCAACCTGGTGCCCGCGGGCACCGCGTTGGTGACCCCTGCTTTACAGGATAAAAAAATATATATAAAAATAAAATATAAAACAGTTCAAATTAAGAATATAAAATACAGGGAATATAAAAGCAGTACATTGTAAAATACACACATAATAATACAGGATTGATTGATTGAATGATTGATTGATTGATTGATTGATTGAAATGTTTATTTGTAGATTGCACAGTTCAGTACATATTCCGTACAATTCACCACTAAATGGTAACACCCTGAATAAGTTTTTCAACTTGTCCACGTCTATCAAGTCATCAAGTTTTAATTTGGTTTCATGTGACCACATGACAATCTCCCAATCCTCTGCTGTATCATCCATGTATCCATTTTGGTATAAACTCAACTCGTCGTGTTTGGAGGAAGAAGAATACTGAGTTGCATCCCAAGAACACCACACCTACTGTGAAGCATGGGGGTGGAAACATCATGCTTTGGGGCTGTTTTTCTGCTAAGGGGACAGGACGATTGATCCGTGTTAAGGAAAGAATGAATGGGGCCATGTATCGTGAGATTTTGAGCCAAAACCTCCTTCCATCAGTGAGAGCTTTGAATGGTTGACCAAATACTTATTTTCTACCATGATTTACAAATAAATTATTTAAAATTCCTACAATGGGAATTCTTGGATTTTTTTTCCACATTCTGTCTCTCACAGTTGAAGTGTACCTATGATGAAAATTACAGACCTCTGTCATCTTTTTAAGTGGGAGAACTTGCACAATCGGTAGCTGACTAAATACTTTTTTGCCCCACTGTATTTGCAAGGGCATTTTAAAGAAGGGTATTTAAATATAAACTAGATTTTGAGAGACGACCCGGAAACAAGTCAAGCTGTCCTGGCGGTGAAAATGGTTTGCCTGTAACTTCCACAAAAATCAAATAACTACGAGCGGTACCAATGCCTTATACGGCATCAAATGGCCGTTACAAATTGTGAGTTCAAATATATTTTTCCACATTCAATATGTTTTTTAGAATTATTTTAGTTTTGAGAGTGGCTTTATTGATTTTTAAATGTGCCAAAAAATAGCCAGTTTTGTACAAACCCTCTTTCCATATGAGTTGGGAAATTGTGTTAGACGTAAATATAAACGAAGTACAATGATTTGCAAATCATTTTCAACCCATATTCAGTTAAATATGCTACAAAGACAACATATTTGATGTTCAAACTGATTAACATTTTTTTTGTTGCAAATAATCATTCACTTTAGAATTTGATGCCAGCAACACGTGACAAAGAAGTTGGGAAAGGTGGCAATAAATACTGATAAAGTTGAGAAATTCTCATCAAACACTTATTTGGAGGTGTGCAGGCTAATTGGGAACAGGTGGGTGCCAGGATTGGGTATAAAAGCAGCTTCCATGAAATGCTAAGTAATTCCCAATCAGGGATGGGGTGAGGGTCACCACTTTGTAAGCAAATAGTCGAACAGTTTTAGAACGACATTTCTCAACGAGCTATTGAAAGGAATTTAGGGATTTTACCATCTACGGTCCGTAAAATCATCAATAGGTTCAGATCAATCTGGAAAAATCACTGCACGTAAGCGATGATATTACGGACCGTTGATCCCTGAGGTGGTACTGCATCAAAAACAGACATAAGTGTGTAAAGGATATCACCACATGGGCTCCGGAACACTTCATAAACCACTGTCAGTAACTACTGTTGGTTGCTACATCTGTAGGTGCAAGTTAAAACTCTGCTATCAACAACACCAAGGAACGCCGCTGGCTTCGCTGGGCCCGAGCTCATCTAAGATGGACTGATGCAAAGTGGAAAGGTGTTATGTGGTCTGACGAGTCCACATTTTAAATTATATTTGAAAACTGTGGACGTGTTTTCCTACGGAACAAAGAGGAAAATAACCATCCGGATTGTTCTAGGCGCAAAGTTCAAAAGCCAGCATCTGAGATGGTATGGGGGTGTATTAGTGCCCAAGGCATGGGTAACTTACACATCTGTGAAGGCACCATTAATGCTGAATGGTCCATACAGGTTTGGGAGCAACATATGTTGTCATCCAAGCAACATTATCATGAACGCCCCTGCTTATTTCAGCAAGACAACGCCAAGCCTCGTGTTACAACAGCGTGGTTTCGTAGTAAAAGAGTGCAGGTACTGTCCTGGCATGCCTGCAGTCCAGACCTGTCTCCCATCGAAAATGTATGGCGCATTATGAAGCGTAAAATACGACAGTGGAGACCCCAGACTGTTGAACGACTAAAGCTTTACATAAATCAAGAATGGGAAAGAATTCCACTTTCAAAGATTCAACAATTAGTTTCCTCAGTTCCCAAACGTTTATTGAGTGTTGTTAAAAGAAAAGGTGATGTAACACAGTGGTGAACATGCCCTTTCCCAACTACTTTGGCACATGTTGCAGCCATGAAATTCTAAGTTGATTATTATTTGCAAAAAAAAAAAAGGTTTATGAGTTTGAACATCAAATATCTTGTCTTTGTAGTGCATTCAACTGAATATGGGTTGAAAAGGATTTGCAAATCATTGTATTCCGTTTATATTTACATCTAACACAATTTCCCAACTCATATGGAAACGGGGTTTGTACACTAGTGACAAATTGAGGTGGGGATTCAATGCTCAAGTGTGTTTCTGTTTAGTATTTTTCAAGCCGTGGTCATGTGGGGACATAAGTGATTGTATTTTAAGAGGTTTTTATTGAAGTGGGACTAGAACTAGACGAGACATCACTTAGGTGGGAAACGCACAGCCCGCCACTGGTGATTACCATAACAAACCCGACATTTAAAGTTAAAAGTTAAATTACCAATGATTGTCACACACACACACACACACACACACACACACACTAGGTGTGGCGAAAATATTCTTTGCATTTAATCCATCACCCTTGACCACCCCTTGGGAGGTGAGGGGAGCAGTGAGCAGCAGCAGTGGCCGCGCCCGGTAATCATTTTTGGTGATTTAACCCCCGATTCCAACTCTTGATGCTGAGTGCCAAGCAGGGAAGTAATGGGTACCATTTTTATAGTCTTTGGGATGACTCGGCTGGGGTTTGAACTCACAACCAAACGATCTCAGGACGGACACGCCAACCAGTAAACCACTGCGTAAGTTTTACGCCCTTGACTGAGCGTTCCCCTTGATTTGACGGGGCCGTTCCCAAACCTGACAAAACAAGTTTTATTGTCAAAGTTTCAAATACTTTTAGGTATCTTCTTCGCAGTCCTGTTCTCTGTTTACCTGCTCAGTGGATTTGTGGTTAGAGTGTCCGCCCTGAGATCAATAGGCCGTGAGTTCAAACCCCGGCCGAGTCATACCAAAGACTATATAAAAATCTGACCCTATATCTCCATGCTTGGCACTCACTGGTTGGAATTGGGGGTTTCATTGGGAAAATTATTCCCGAGCGCAGCCACCGCTGCTGCTCACCGCTCCCCTCTCCTCCCAGAGGCCGGAACAAGGGGATGGGTCAAACGTAGAGCGTGATTTCCCCACACCTAGTGTGTGTGTGTGTGACTATCAATGGTACTTTAACTTTAATGTCACACTTGTTAGGGGTCCTCGGAGGGTGGAGTTTGTCTCGTGGCCAAAGGTAAGATCTGTATCCGAGGTAGATGCTGTGGAAAAGTCGAGCAGAGCAGACGGATAATGAAGGAGAAGAGGACGTAGTCCACAGGTAAGGACATGTCTACCTGTGTAAATCTGTTTGGTTTTAGACATATTCTTGTACCTTGAATGAGTAAAAGATAACCACAAAATGCAACTGATAATGATGCATCGATACTCGACCATAAAAATAGCGATTTAATTCATTGTGATTTGGTGTATTTATACTTTTACCGTAAAACAGGGGTGCCCACACTTTTTCTGCAGGCCAGCTACTTTTCAATTGACCAAGTGGAGGGGATCTACCTCATTCATATACAAACCCCGTTTCCACATCAGTTGGGAAATTGTGTTAGATGTAAATATAAACGGAATACAATGATTTGCAAATCATTTTCAACCCATATTCAGTTGATTATGCTACAAAGACAACATATTTGAAGTTAAAACAGATAAACATTTTTTTTTGTGCAAATAATCATTAACTTTAGAATTTGTTGCCAGCAACACGTGACAAAGAAGTTGGGAAAGGTGGCAATAATTACTGATAAAGTTGAGGACTGCTCATCAGGTGTGCAGGGTAATTGGGAACAGGTGGGTGCCATGATTGGGTATAAAAGCAACTTCCATGAAATGCTCAGTAACTCACAAACAAGGATGGGGCGAGGGTCACCAATTTGTAAGCAAATTGTCGAACAGTTTTAGAACATTTCTCAACGAGCTATTGCAAGGAATTTAGGGATTTGAACATCTACGGTCTGTAAAATCATCAAAAGGTTCAGACAATTTGGAGAAATCACTGCACGTAATACGATGATATTACGGACATTTGTTCCCTCAGGCGATATTACATCAAAAACCGACATCAGTGTGTAAAGGATATCACCACATGGGCTAAGGAACACTTCATAAAACCACTGTCAGTAACTACAGTTGGTTGCTACATCTGTAAGTGCAAGTTAAAACTCTACTATGCAAAGCGAAAGCCATTTATCACCAACACCAAGGATAGCCGCCGGCGTCGCTGGGCCCGAGCTTATCTATGATGGACTGATGCAAAGTGGAAAAGTGTTCTGTGGTCTGATGAGTCCACATTTCAAATTATTTTTGGTAACTTTGGACCTGGTGTCCTCCGGAACAAAGAGGAAAATAACCATCCTGTTTATTGTTTTGCCGTTATATGTCTTTGTTCATGTTTAGTTCTGGACTCGGCCGATTCCTTGTGTTTGAGCACTTCCTCGTTTGTTTTAATCACCATGGCAACGTAATGTGCTCCTCCTCACGGGCTCCTGTCACACACCTGTTTCTGATTATCATTTGTGTATTTAAGCCCACCTGATTCCTTAGTTCGTCCTCGTCTCATTGTTTGCTTTTCGCAACATGTCACGGTTTGTATCCTGTATCATAGATTATATTGTGCTAAGTTCTGCCTTAGCTTTGCGTGCGTTCGGCACGTCGTTTAGTTGTACTTCTGTTTCCTGCTAAGTTTTAGCATTAGTTTCCCGTGCGTTGGCACGCGCTTTGTTTTTCCCTTTTTGCACCAGTGTTCTTTTGTTTTATTATATTAAAATCAATTCTTACCTGCAATCCTGCTGACTGGTCGTGTGTGCATTCTTGAAGTGGCAACTCCGCGCAGCAAGTGCGCCGCAACGCGTGACACATCCTGATTGTTATAGGCGCAAAGTTCAAAAGCCAGCATCTGTGATGGTATGGGGGTGTATTAGTGCCCAAGGCATGGGTAACTTACACATCTGTGAAGGCACCATTAATGCTGAATGGTCCATACAGGTTTTGGAGCAACATATGTTGTCATCCAAGCAACGTTATCATGGACGCCCCTGCTTATTTCAGCAAAACAATGCCAAGCCACGTGTTACAACAGCGTGGCTTCGTAGTAAAAGAGTGCGGGTACCTTCCTGGCCCACCTGCAGTCCTTACCTGTCTCCCATCGAAAATGTGTGGCGCATTATGAAGCGTAAAATATGACAACAAGACCCCGGACTGTTGAACAACTTAAGCTGTAAATCAAGCAAGAATGGTAAAGAATTCCACTTTCAAAGTTTCGACAATTAGTTTTTTCAGTTCACAAACGTTTATTGAGTGTTGTTAAAAGAAAAGGTGATGTAACACAGTGGTGAACATGTCCTTTCCTAACTACTGTGGCCTGTGTTGCAGCCATGAAATTCTGAGTTAATTATTATTTGCCAAAAAAACAAAGTTTATGAGTTTGAACATCAAATATCTTGTCTTTGTAGTGCATTCAATTGAATATGGGTTGAAAAGAATTTGCAAATCTTTGTATCCCGTTTTTTTTTTACATCTAACACAATTTCCCAACTCATATGGAAACGAAGTCTGTATATGAATATAATTTATATTTATTTATGAAAGAGATGCTTTTCTTAACAATTTAA
This sequence comes from Nerophis ophidion, assembly GCF_033978795.1. Taxonomy (NCBI): domain Eukaryota; kingdom Metazoa; phylum Chordata; class Actinopteri; order Syngnathiformes; family Syngnathidae; genus Nerophis; species Nerophis ophidion. Next base: position 413,361 of record NW_026906982.1, on the reverse strand, counting down.
CGGTGTTTAATGATAATACAAGCATGTTTAACGCATATAAAGTTAAAGTACCAATGATTGTCACACACGTACGCACACACTAGGTGTGGCGAAATTATTCTCTGCATTCGACCCATCACCCTTGATCACCCCCTGGCAGGTGAGGTGAGTAGTGAGCAGCAGCGGTGGCCACGCCCGGGAATCATTTTTGGTGATTCAACCCCCAATTCCAACCCTTGATGCTGAGTGCCAATAGATTCTTTCTTTCATGAAGACAAGAATATAAGTTGGTGTGTTACCTGATTCTGATGACTTGCATTGTTTTGAATCAGACAGTATTGCTGATAACCTCCACATTTTTTCGAATGGAGGAGAAAACTTATTTCACACTTACTCTGTGACTAACCCTGAGATCAGTAGGTAGTGAGTTCAAACCCCGGCCGAGTCATACCAAAGACTATAAAAATAGGACCCGTTACCTCCCTGCTTGGCGCTCGGCATCAATGGTTGGAATTGGGGGTTGAATCACCAAAAATGATTCCTGGGCGCGGCCACCGCTGCTGATCATGGCTCCCCTCACCTCCCAGAGAGTGGACAAGGGGATGGGTCAAATGCAGAGGACAATTTTCACCACACCCAGCGTGTGTATGACAATCATTGGTACTTTAACTTTAAAAAGGTCCTCCTTTCTGTCCAATACCACATGAAAGTGGTTGGTTCTCTGCATCTTATTTGTACAACTTCCATACTCCCTTTCATACACTTTATTGGCATCAAAATCCATAGCTATAGCTTTCTGAGACTCTTATTTTATTAGTGTGGGCAGGATGAAGGAGGGCTTTTATTGTGAAGACAAGAACTGTGCGGTCAGTCTTGAGAGTTTTGACGGCGCAAGAGTTTGTTGAAATAAAAAGTGTTTCTCACCTTCCTGTTGGTCGTTTTTTCTTAATAATGATCTCACAAGACGGCGAATGTCAATCAAATGGCAAAAGTGACATCTTGGTGAAAATGTATGATTGATAAATTTTAGGTCTATTTCTTTAATGCCTGGCTGGTGATCGACTGACACACCCTCCGCCATCGGCCGGTAGCTCGCACTCGGCGTAATGTGCACCCCTGCCGTAGAAGATGGATGAAATAGGAACATGATTAATTGCGATGTCAGTATTTGATGGATTGAAGGACTGCAAAAGACAATATTTAGTGTTGGTGGAAAGATAATAGCGATATTCAATATATTAACATCCATCCCATCCATCCATTTTCTACCGCTTATTCCCTTTCGGGGTCACGGGGGGCGCTGGCGCCGATCTCAGCTACAATCGGGCGAAAGGCAGGGTACACCCTGGACAAGTCGCCACCTCATCGCAGGGCCAACACAGATAGACAGACAACATTCACACTCACATTCACACACTAGGGCCAATTTAGTGTTGCCAATCAACTTATCCCCAGGTGCATGTCTTTGGAAGTGGGAGGAAGCCGGAGTACCCGGAGGGAACCCACGCAGTCACGGGGAGAACATGCAAACTCCACACAGAAAGATCCCGAGCCTGGATTTGAACCCAGGACTGCAGGAACTTCGTATTGTGAGGCAGACGCACTAACCCCTCTGCCACCGTGAAGCCCATTTTAGTGGAAAATATCACAATAAGAGTCATTATATGAATATTTTGTGTTTCTGATAGGGGGTGTCAAAACAGGAAAATCTGTGCACACGCGGACCGGACTATTAAAATCATGGCATAAAACAAAACAAAAAGAATATATATATATATATATATATATATATATATATTTGCAGAGGGGTTAGTGCGTCTGCCTCACAGTAAGGAGGTCCAGAGTAGTCTGGGGTTCAATCCCAGGCTCGGGATCTTTCTGTGTGGAGTTTGCATGTTCTCCCCCTGACTGCGTGGGTTCCCTTCGGGTTCTCCGGCTTCCTCCCACCCCCAAAGACATGCACCTGGGGATAGGTTGATTGGCAACACTAAATTGGCCCTTGAGTGTGAATGTCAGTTTAAATGTTGTCTGTCTATCTGTGTTGGCCCTGCGATAAGGTGGCGACTTGTCCAGGGTGTACCCCGCTTTCCGCCTGATTTTAGCTGAGAAAGTCACCAGCGCCCCCCACGACCCCAAAGGGACTAAGCAGTAGGAAATGGATGGATATATATATATTATATATATATATATATATATATATATATATATATATGTATATATATATATAAATAAATAAATATATATATATATATATATATACACAAATCCCGTTTCTATATAAGTTGGGAAATTGTGTTAGATGTAAATATAAACAGAATACAATGATTTGCAAATCCTTTTCAACCCATATTCAGTTGATTGCACTACAAAGACAAGATATTTGATGTTCAAACTCATAAACTTTATTTTTTTTTTTTTTGCAAATAATGATTAACTTAGAATTTCATGGCTGCAACACGTGCCAAAGTAGTTGGGAAAGGGCATGTTCACCACTGTGTTACATCACATTTTCTTTAAACAACACTCAATAAATATTTGGGAACTGCGGAAAGTAATTGTTGAATCTTTGAAAGTGGAATTCTTTGTCATTCTTGTTTTATGTAAAGCTTTAGTCGTTCAACAGTCCGGGGTTTCCGCTGTTGTATTTTACGCTTCATAATGCGTCACACATTTTCAATGGGAGACACAGGGCTGGACTGCAGGCGGGACAGGAAAGTACCCACACTCTTTTACTATGAAACCACGCCGTTGTAACACGTGGCTTGGCATTGTCTTGCTGAAATAATGTTGCTTGGATGACAACATATGTTGCTCCAAAACCTGTATGGACCATTCAGCATTAATGGTGCCTTCACAGATGTGTAAGTTACCCATGCCTTGGGCACTAATACACACCCATACCATCACAGATGCTGGCTTTTGAACTTTGTGCCTAGAAAAATCCGGATGGTTCTTTTCCTCTTTGTTCCGGAGGACACCACGACCACAGTTTCCAAATATAAGTTGAAATGTGGACTTGTCAGACAACAGAACACTTTTCGGTCAATCTTAGATGAGCTCGGGCCCAGCGTAGCCAGCGGCCTTCCTTGGTGTTGTTGATAAATGGGGTTTGCTTTGCATAGCAGAGTTTTAACTTGCACTTACAGATGTAGCGACCAACTGTAGTTACTGGCAGTGGTTTTATGAGGTGTTCCTGAGCCCGTGTGTTGATATCCTTTACTCACTGATATCTGTTTTTGATGCAGCACCGCCTGAAGGATCAAAGGTCCGTAATATCATCGCTTACGTGCAGTGATTTCTAAAGATTCTCTGAATCTTTTGATGATTTTATGGACCGTAGATGGTAAAATCCCTAAATTCCTTGCAATAGCTCGTAGAGAAATGTTGTTCTAAAACTGTTCGACAATTTGCTTACAAAGTGGTGACCCTCGCCCCATCCTTGTTTGTGAATTACTTAGGATTTCATGGAAGCTGTTTTTATACCCAATCATGGCACCCACCTGTTCCCAATTAGCCTGCACACCAGTGGGATGTTCCAAATAAGTGTTTGAGGAGTATTTCTCAACTTTATCAGTATTTATTGCCACGTTTCCCAACTTCTTTGTCACGTGTTGCTGGCATCAAATTCTAAAGTTAATGATCATTTGCAAAAAAAAAAGTTTTTTAGTTTGAATATCAAATATGTTTTCTTTGTAGAATATTCAACTTAATTAGGGTTGAAAATGATTTGCAAATCATTATATTCCGTTTATATTTACATCTAACACAATTTCTCCACTCATATGGAAACGGGGTTTGTATATATATATATATATATATATATATATATATATATATATATATATATATATATATATATATATATATATTAGAGATGCGCGGTTTGCGGTCTCATCCGCGGAGTCCGCGGATAAATCATGGGTCGGGCGGGTGACATGACGAAAAAATTGATTTTAATTAGATTTGGGCGGGTGGCGGTTGAACCATCCGGAAATATTTGAAATACATGGTTCTGGGATCGGTATCCTTTGCCATTCAAAGAACCATTTAAGACCCGTGTCAAAAAGCAAAGAAGACAATAGGAGACGCTATTATTCTCTAGAATGACTGCCAGCAGTCACCCAGATAATAATTTATTAGGACGTGCTATGAAGCCATTGGCTTTGTCGCTTTGTACGATCTGCTTGTCAGTCCAGCAACATGTTGTGTGTGGCTTCCGCGGCAACACGCACACGACTGCAAGGCATACTGGGTGACACAGAGTACACTGATGGTTGTGATACAATTTTAACACTCTTACTAATATGCGCCACACTGTGAAGCCACACCAGACAAGAATGACAAACACACTTCGGGAGAACATCCACACAGTAACACAACATAAACACAACACAACAAATACCCAGAATCCTTTGCATCCACAACTCTTCCTGACTATATCATACACCCTGTTTTATATATATATATATATATATATATATATATATATATATATATATATATATATATATATATATATATATATATATATATTGCCCGGCCCCCAGCCACATTTCTTTAACCCAATGCGGCCCTCGGGTCAACAAGTTTGGGGTCCCCTGCTGTAGCGTATTTGATGTGAGTATCTCCAGGGTACATAAAGTACATTTACGTGTGTGGGTCTCGTCCGCATGTTTACCAACTCCAGTGTGTGTGCTGCGACACGTTCTGGTGCAGCGTCTAAATGACAGCCCGTGCCGTGTAATTGCTGCTTGCTGTGAAGCCCTCTCTGTCATTACTACCACAGGAGGGGGTGTGCTGTGTGAAAAGGACGGCCCCCAGGTTCCCATCGGACCATACACTCGGTACTTTGTAACGCAGTACTTAACATAGCTGCGCTGGTGCTGTGTGATTAGCACTCGTCCCGGTGTCGTCGTGAGTGCTTAACTTGCTGCTACACAGCTGACATTCTGTAGCTACTTTTAGGACCCGGAGCCTCGTCATAATTCATCCTCATCAATATCTTTTGCTCATCAATATCTGGAGGTGCAATTATATGATTTTATTCTCATAAATGCACAGTAGCTGTCTTACCTTTTGATAGGGGTGATCGATACCCATCAAACCGTTTTTTTGTGCAATTATTATACCGATATGGCTGATTACATGCCCTCAACATCACATAGAGCCTGATCCATCCATCCATCTTCTTCCGCTTATCCGAAGTCGGGTCGCGGGGGCAGCAGCCTAAGCAGGGAAACACAGACTTCCCTTTCCCCTGCCACTTCCTCCAGCTCTTCCCAGGGGATCCCGAGGCGTTCCCAGGCCAGCCGGGAGAGATAGTCTTCCCAACGCGTCCTGGGTCTTCCCCGTAGCCTCCTAACGGTCTGACGTGCCCTAAACAACCCCCCAATCATGGCACCCACCTGTTCCCAATGAGCCAGTTCACCTGTGGGATGTTCCAAATAAGTGTTTGATGAGCATGTTACGATTTGGTGGGCGCATTGCGATGCGCGGAGGGTGTCGGCCCCAAGATGCCAAAGACGGGAGCAGGCAGGAATGGAGGTAGGAGCAAGTTTTAATTTCAATAACCAAAGTAACACTTGTACAAACGGAAAGAAAAGGTGTGCCAACGCACGGAAAGCTAAATGCTAAGACTAGCAACAGGCAGAGTTCAAAGTCCCAGGTACAGAAACGCGAGCCGAGCGCGCGAAGGGTAAGCTAAGAATTAGCAGGCTGAATGCAAAAATGAATAAACAACGCAACTGTTGCATAGAGCAAACGACAAACCCAGGCAGAACAAAGGGAGGAGGCAGCTTTAAATACAGAAACAATAATCAAAAACAGGTGTGCGTCAAACAGCCAGTGCATGTGGACAAATCAAGTGGTGACAAAAACAAACAAGGAAGTGCACCAACTAAGAATCGGAAGCGCCCATGAACCAACAAGATAAACACAAAAGACTCAAAACAAAATAATGTAAGATCCGAGCAGTGGATCTTAACAGTGCATTCCTCAACTTTCTCAGTCTTTTTTTCCGCTCGTTCCAGCTTTTTGTGAGACATGTCGCAGGCATCCAATTCCAAATGAGCTAATATTTGCAAAAATTAACAAAGTTTACCAGTTCGCATGTTAAATATCTTGTCTTTGCAGTCTGTTTAATTGAATATAGGTTGAAAATGATTTTTAATCATTGTATTCTGTTTTTATTTACCATTTACACAACGTGCCAACTTCACTGGTTTTGGGTTTCTGTACTTACCTTTTATCTGAAAAGATGAAAAAAAAAATGTCCAAAAAGGTGATTTTTACTTTTTTATAAAGTACATGTTTACATGACTGTTATGGCATAGTTTTTTCTACTATATAGCAACCTTAAACATGAATTGATTTACGTGGAGCCCGACTTAAACAAGTTGAAAAACTTATTCGGGTGTTACCATTTAGTGGTCAATTGTACGGAATATGTACTGAACTGTGCAATCTACTAATAAAAGTATCAATCAATCAATCAATAAAGATGTTTTTTTCCACTCAGTTCCCGACTTCGGTGAAAAGTCACACATGGCCCGGTCAGAAAACGATGTTGGTTCACCTCCAGTGGCTACGATGGACTCGACAATGACCGGGTCCAAAGGCGATAAGCCCATCCTTCCATTCTCAGTTCTTCTTTTTCTTCTTCTGGGAATGACATGTTCCTGCTCCAACGGTTCCCTTGTGAAGGTCAACAAGGGGTTAAAGGTGAGGCGGGGTCAGTCAGCCTACCTCCAGGAAGGCGACCTGCAGTTCTTGATCCCGCTTCACAAGAATGCCTGCAAGGTGGAGGTCGTCCTAAACGAGGCTATCACCCAACGAGTGGGCAAATTCCGGCCTCAGGTAAACATGCTGATTAGTTGTAGCTCCTCCCACTGTTAAATGGTAAATTTGTTATATTTGCATAGCGCTTTTCTACTTTCAAGGTACTCAAAGTGCTTTGATAATATTTCCACATTCACCCCCACCCCCCACACTGATGGTGGGGGGCTCCCATGCAAGACCTTAACCGCAATCCCACAGGAACAAGGGTGAAGTATCTTGATCAAGGACACAACGGACGGGACGAGGTTTGTAGAAGGTGGGGATTGAACCAGGAACCCTCAGGTTGCCGGCAACGCCACTCGCCCAATCGCACCATGCAGGTTCAATGCTAAATATCAATCAATCAAACAATCAATGTTTATTTATATAGCCCCAAATCACAAATGTCTCAAAGGACTGCACAAATCATTACGACTACAACATCCTCGGAAGAACCCACAAAAGGGCAAGGAAAACTCACACCCAGTGGGCAGGGAGAATTCACATCCAGTAGGACGCCAGTGACAATCCTGACTATGAGAAACCTTGGAGAGGACCTCAGATGTGGGCAACCCCCCCCCTCTAGGGGACCGAAAGCAATGGATGTCGAGCGGGTCTAACATGATACTGTGAAAGTTCAATCCATAGTGGCTCCAACACAGCCGCGAGAGTTCAGTTCAAGCGGATCCAAGACAGCAGCGAGAGTCCCGTCCACAGGAGACCATCTCAAGCGGAGGCGGATCAGCAGCGTAGAGATGTCCGCAACCGATACAGGCGAGCGGTCCATCCTGGGTCCCGACGAGCGGTCCATCCTGGGTCTCGACTCTGGACAGCCAGTACTTCATCCATGGTCATCGGACCGGACCCCCTCCACAAGGGAGGGGGGGACATAGGAGAAAGAAAAGAAGCGGCAAATCAACTGGTCTAAAAAGGAGGTCTATTTAAAGGCTAGAGTATACAAATGAGTTTTAAGGTGAGACTTAAATGCTTCTGCTGAGGTAGCATCTCGAACTGTTACCGGGAGGGCATTCCGGAGTACTGGAGCCCGAACGGAAAACGCTCTATAGCCCGCAGACTTTTTATGGGCTTTGGGAATCACTAATAAGCCGGAGTCTTTTGAACGCAGATTTCTTGCCGGGACATTTGGTACAATACAATTGGCAAGATAGGCTGGAGCTAGACCGTGTAGTATTTTATACGTAATTAGTAAAACCTTAAAGTCACATCTTAAGTGCACAGGAAGCCAGTGCAGGTGAGCCAGTACAGGCGTAATATGATCAAACTTTCTTGTTCTTGTCAAAAGTCTAGCAGCCGCATTTTGTACCAACTGTAATCTTTTAATGCTAGTCATGGGGAGACCCGAAAATAATATGTTACAGTAATCGAGACGAGACGTAACAAACGCATGGATAATGATCTCGGCGTCTTTAGTGGACAAAATGGAGCGAATTTTAGCGATATTACGGAGATGAAAGAAGGCCGTTTTAGTAACGCTTTTAATGTGTGACTCAAAGGAGAGAGTTGGGTCGAAGATAATACCCAGATTTTTTACCGAGTCACCTTGTTTTATTATTTGGTTGTCAAATGTTAAAGTTGTATTATTAAATAGAGGTCGGTGTCTAGCAGGACCGATAATCAGCATTTCCGTTTTTTTGGCGTTAAGTTGCAAAAAGTTAGCGGACATCCATTGTTTGATTTCATTAAGACACGCTTCCAACTGACTACAGTCCGGGTGGTGGTCAGCTTTAGGGGCATGTAGAGTTGGGTGTCATCAGCATAGCTGTGAAAGCTAATACCGTATTTGCCATTTGATTGAAAGAAACTACAGGGGGTCCTGGCTTTACAATGTCAAGTCTCGACTTGCTTGACAACGAGTTTGAGTTACGGTACATGGTGTCAGCTAAACTGAGGAAGGGTAACACGGCTTATTACTTAACGTTTTGCACGAGTTAACTTGAGTCTCCGAAATATCAGGCAGGGTCTGCAGGGAAAAGAAACCGTGGAGGTGGAAATGAACATCCTGAAAAGCTCCGAAAGAGGAGAAAAGACCAGAATTAACTCTGTTTGCCATAGCTTGTTACTGAGTTACTACGTGTTGATTCAGGAGAAGGATGGGTTGCATTTAAAGGAGCCATATGTGATTATGTGGACAGAAATGGTACTGCAACCACGGTCAAAATTCTCCCAGACTGAGGTCGCCAGATACGGAGCCGAACCCCGCTCGACGGACTGGGCTACTCCCAAGGAACTTCAAACTTCCACTGCCTCTTACTCGGGGTTGAGGTACTGGGACCGTAGGAGCTGAATAGAAAAGCGTTTTTTTCAATAAAAAATATCTAACCAACACATTTTGCACAGAAATTTGGTTATTTTTAGGGAGAAGTACGATCCCAACAAATGGCAATCATATGGTTATTGTCAGTACTATCAGAAAACAAGGAATAAAACTAACTACCACCAACGCTCGCAATGATTATTCTGGTGAAAATAAGTAGAGCATGCAGTTCCGCCAAGGCTGTCCTTTGTCACCGATTCTGTTCATAACTCAGAATTTTTAGGCGCAGTCAAGGCGTTGAGGGGTTCCGGTTTGGAGGTCGCGGGATTAGGTCTCTGCTTTTTGCAGATAATGTGGTCCTGATGGCTTCATCTGGCCGGGATCTTCAGCTGTCACTGGATCGGTTCGCAGCTGAGTGTGAAGCGACCGGGATGAGAATCAGCACCTCCAAGTCCGAGTCCAGGGTTCTCGCCCGGAAAAGGGGAGGAGACCTTGCCCCGAGTAGAGGAGTTCAAGTCTCCAGGAGTCTTTTTCACAAGTGGGGGAAGAGTGGATCGTGAGATCGACAGGCGGGTCGGTGTGGCGTCTTCAGTAATGCGGACGTTGTATCGATCCGTTCTGGTGAAGAAGGAGCTGAGCCGGAAGGCAAAGCTCTCAATTTACCGGTCGATTTACATTCCCATCCTCACCTATGGTCATGATTTTTGGGTCATGACTGAAAGGACAAGATCACGGGCGGCGGGGCTCTCCCTTAGAGATAGGGTGAGAAGCTCTGTCATTCGGGAGGAGCTCATAGTAAAGCCACTGCTCCTCCACATCGAGAGGATCCAGATGAGGTGGTTCGGGCATTTGGTCAGGATGCCACCCGAAGGCCCCCCTAGGGAGGTGTTTATAGCACGTCCAACCGGAAGGACGCCACGGGGAAGACCCAGGACACGTTGGGAAGACTATGTCCCCCGGCTGGCCTGGGAACGCTTCGGGATCCCCCGGGAAGAGCTGGACGAAGTGGCTGGGGAATGGAAAGTCTGGGCTTCCCTCCTTAGGCTGCTGCCCCCGCGACCCGACCTCGGATAAGCGGAAGAAGATGGATGGATGGATGGATATATTTTTTTTACGTAAGCTGCCAAAAAGATATTTAAAATTTTGCTTTAAAAACTGGCAGCTCAGTCATTAGAATTTTATAGTAAAAGCAGTTTTTTTAAAATATTTTTTTTACCGCATACAAAAAATGGACTAAATGGAATGGAATGGAGAAACAATACCACTGTTTTTAGCAGTACATTTCAAGCCTTTTTTTTAATTTATTTTTTTTACTGTAAAATCATGTTGTTTTACTGTATGTGGAATAAAACAGTACCAAAATAAATAAGAAAAAAACTCCGTAAAATTGAACCGTACAATCTATTGCTAATTTTAGTCCACAATTTTATTGATCATTTGCTTTGAAATCCTAAGTCAAGCAGTTTTTAATTATGACTCCATTATAGCAACGTGAGAAATGTTTTCTTTACAATATTAGAAAATGTATTATTATTTTTTTCCTCCCTTGAACTTGTAGGAGTGCAACTTTTTTGACTTCTTCCGGTAGGATTAAAACTTTTAGTAAACTTGCAATTTTTGCTTTACTCCAGGTATTCGACTGCCATTATCAGGAAAACGGGGTCAAATACGTCCATAACGGCTGTCCCCTGTTAACGGAGGACACAGTCAAACTTCGGCTGTACAGGTAACTGTATACTTAGATTTTGAGGTTGAACACTACGAAGCAGCATTTTGTGGTTTCATTGTTAGTTTTGTCCAATCAGGTTCACTGACACCGACACATACATGGAAGTGTTTTATCTTCATGTTGACATTGTGGAACCTGAATGCAGCATCGTGAAGCTGGGGCCCAAAACTCTAGAGGTTTCTGCTTACGGGATATCGGACGGTCTGGATGGAAACGTGGTGTCTTTTCACTACGAGAGAAGGGCTAGCTTGGAGTGCACGATCCATATTGAGACGCCAAACACCCTCTTGCCAGCACACGGACGACTCATTAGTTCGGCGCCACAGAACCGTGTAAAGCAACGGGACAACCTGAGCAGCGACATCCACGTGAAGAGGCAACGAGGTAATATTCTGACTTTATTCTCAAAATACTGCAATGAAAAAACAACAATATTCTAAGTACTTGATTTATTTCGTAAGATTTTCCTCGTAATGTTACGACCGAACCGCTCAATACTATTGTTTAGTTTGGTTTACTGCTAAGGTATTCAATCAATATTCAAATAAGTCCAGTTAAAGAACATTTTTTTAAACTGAAAGTTTTTAATTGGGTGATGATGTTTACTTTTTTTTTTAAAAATTGCATAGGGTTGTCTCAATACCAATATTTTGGTACCGGTATCAATGTTTGGATACTTTTCTAAATAAAGGGGACCATAAAAAAAATGCATTATTGGCTTTATTTTAACAAAAAAATCTCAGGGTACATTAAAACATTTTTTATTTTTTTTTATTTTTGCAATCTAAGAACAAATTTGTCCTTAAATAAAATAGTGAATATAGTAAACAACTTGTGTTTTAGTAGTCAAGTCAAGTCAATTTTATTTATATAGCACGTTTACAACAACTTTTTAATTGAACCAAAGTGCTTTACAGGTGAAAAAAAAAAAAAAAAAAAAAGTATATCGCAAAAGAAACAGAAAACAAACAAAGAACATAAACAATGAATGAGCCGAACAAAATAATGCAAAAAGCAATACGGTAAAAGGGGTCGAATCAAAAGTAAAACATTTTCTAAATAAAAATCATAATAATAAAAAGTGCGACAAATAGAAAAATTAAACTAAAGTGAAGGGGTGGGGGTGGGGGGGGGGGGTAGTACTAGAAATAGGGGGCCTAGTGGGCAGACTCAGCTCAGGTCAAAGGCCAGCGAGAAGAGGTAGGTCTTATGAAGGGTTTTGAAAACCCCCAGTAAGTAAACACACAAAGGCTTCTAATTGGTCTGCTGACATATGCAGTAACACAGTGGTTCTCAACCTTTTTTCAGTTTTGTACCCCCTGTGAATTTTTTTTCAATTGAAGTACCCCCTAATGAGAGCAAAGCTTTTTTGGTTGAAAAAAAAAAGAGATAAAGAAGTAAAATACAGCACTATGTCATCAGTTTCTGATTTATTAAATTTTATAACACTACAAAAATATTGCTCATTTGTAGTGGTCTTTCTTGAACTATTTGGGAAAAAAAGATATAAAAATAAATAAAAACTTGTTGAAAAATAAACAAGTGATTCAATTATAAATGAAGATTTCATTTCTATTTACATGGCATTTATCATAGTTGTGCCACTCAAAATCATATTAACATGGCATTTATCATATTTGTGCCACTCCATATCCTATTTACATGGCATTTATCATATTTATGCCACTCCATATCCTATTTACATGGCATTTATCATATTTGTGCCACCCCATATACTATCTACATGGCATTTATCATGTTTGTGCCACTTCATTTCCTATTTACATGACATTTATCATGTTTGTGACAACCCATATTCTATTTACATGGCATTTATAGAATTTATGACACTACATATCCTATTAACATGGCATTTATTATATTTGTGCCACTACATGTCCTATTTACATGGCATTTATCATATTTGTGCCACCCCTTATCCTATTTACATGACATTCATATATGTGCCACCCCATATCCTATTTACATGGCATTTATCATATTTGTGCCACCCCATATTCTATTTACATGGCATTTATAATATTTATGCCACTCCATATCCTATTTACATGGCATTTATCATATGTGTGCCACTCCATATCCTACTTACACAGCATTTATCATATTTGTGCCACCCCATATTGTATTTACATGGCATTTATCAAATTTGTGCCACTCCATATCCTATTTACATGGCATTTAGCATATTTGTGCCACCCCATAACCTATTTACATGGCATTTATCATATTTGTGCCACCCCATATTCTAGTTACATGGCATTTATCATATTTGTGCCACTCCATATCCAATTTACATGGCATTTATTATATATGTGCAACTCCATATCCTATTTACATGGCATTTATGATATTTGTGCCACCCCATATCCTATTTACATGGTTTTTATGATATTTGTGCCACCCCATATTGTATTTACATGGCACTTATCATATTTGTGCCTTCCATATCCTATTTACATAGCATTTACCTAATATGTGCCACTCTATATCACATTTACATAGAAGTGTCAAGGCGTGGACTGTGGTGCGGTTTATTTTCCCGTGGTGCAAAACGACTAGACCGGACATGGCGTGAAAGTAATGACATCTTTTAATTTTAACTCCAAAGTACAAACAAAACAAAGGGTATAAACAAAAGGCGCTCTAAGAGGAATTACAAAACTTGGCTATGAAACAAAACTATTACTACAACGTAAATTATGGACATAAAAACAAAACTTGAAAACTTTGGTATGAATAACAAAACTTACAGGGAAGGAGAAAATAGCGTGGATCATCAGCATGGAGCAAGGGTGCGTAGAGGGTGATGTCGAAAGGCTGACTGCCTGGCAACTACAGGCTTAAATAGGTGCAGTGATTAACAGGTGCATAAGTCCAAATAAACCAGGTGCGTGACATGACAGGTGAGAACTAATTGGTAGTCATGGTGACAAAAACAAACAGGAGTGCAGAATGACAGGAACTAATGGAGTAAAAAAACAAAACAGAACATAACTAAAAGGACATGATCACAAAGACATGACAAGAAGCAATCATCAACTTAAAGTGCCCTCTTTGGGGATTGTAATAGAGATCCATCTGGATTCATGAACTTAATTCTGAACATTTCTTCACAAAAAAATAAATCTTTAACATCAGTATTTATGGATCAAGTCCACAAAAAATCTATCTGTCAACACTGAATGTTGCATTGTTGCATTTCTTTTCACAGTTTATGAGCTTACATTCATATGTTGCTAAAGAATTATTCAATAAATATATTTATAAACAATTTTTGAATTTTTGATATTTTTATATATATAATTTTTTACATTTCACGTACCCCTTGGCATACCTTAAAGTACCCCCAGGGGTACGCGTACCCCCATTTGAGAACCCCTGCAGTAACATATTGTGTCATTCATCATTCTATTATTTTGTCACAATTATGAGGGACAAACTGTAAAAATGGATTATTAATTTACTTGCTCATTTACTGTTAATATCTGCTTGTGGTGGGGGAGGGAGGCGTGGCCTCGAAGCCAGCGGCAGGTGAGTTGATTGCCCAGCTGGGACTGGTTATCTAACCACCTGTTGCCCTTATTAGCAGCAGCCAGCCCGAGACACAGGGTTGGAGTTGGAGTGAGAGAGAGACACGTTGAGAGAAAGACTGTAAACAAAGACTGAAACGTCGCAGAACAGTGTGCTGTCCTGGTGTGTGCGCAAGTAAAATGATTCTCAAACCTAACATACGGGATTACGAGAGGATCTGTCCTGATCAGGGGAACCCACAGGAGGGCAACCCCCACACTGCTTATTTTCTGTTTTAACATGTTCTATCTACACTTCTGTTAAAATGTAATAATCACTTATTCTTCTCTTGTTTGGATACTTTACATTAGTTTTGGATGATACCACAAATTTAGGTATCGATCCGATACCAAGTAGTTACAGGATCATACATTGGTCATACTCAAAGTCCTCATGTGTCCATGGACATATTTCCTGAGTTTACTAACAAAATATAAATTAAAAAAGAAAAAAGATTTTGTGATAATAAAAAATATCGATGTAATCATAGTAGTTTTTATCGACCAGATACACTCTGGTATCATTACAGTGGATGTCAGGTGCAGATCCACCAATGGTGTTTGTTTACATTGTGACGCCGGTGCGCTACGGTGTGTAGTGAAGCATGGTTAGCTATTCCTCGTCCTGCACGGATGAGACTTGTAAGAAACGTACTTTATTTGTCGCCATGGAGGCGAGGATTACTAATTTAGAAGTAGCCAAAACACTTTGGATGAACATTAGCTGCTAACTAGCGAGCCATGTTTTAAAGCACCTCTTCCTGAGGGCGTTTCAGTGTTATAGCTTCACCTTTATCGTTAGTTTTTAGACCAAAACGTGTCCGTTCTCCCTTTTCTGTCTACACACCGCGTCTGCTTGTAAGTACTCTGTGAATATGAGCTGCCGAACATGCTCCTCTGTTTGTAAAACCAGCAATGTCATGTCAATGGCTAACTGGTACTTTTCAAACAGAGCATAGTACAGTTTTTGTTTCATTAGTACCACAATACTATACTAGTAATGGTATACCGTACAACCCTAATTTTGCAATTGCTGATTGAGTATGTGATATATATGTCATCAACAATCAAAGATTTTAGAAATATGACATTTAAAAAGTTTACTTAAAGTACCAATGATTGTAACACACACTATGTGTGGCGAAATTATTCACTGCATTTGACCCATCACCCTTGATCACCCCCTGGGAGGTGAGGGGAGCAATGAGCAGCAGCGGTGGCCACGCCCGGTAATAATTTTTGGTGATTTAACCCCCAATACACATACATATATCTACATACATACAAGTACACACACATACATCTATATAATATAAATATATATATATATATATATATAAACATACATACATATGATAATTATAATTACTCACATATATACATATAAAAAAACAAATCCATACATAATCCAGCAGAGCAGCGGTCCATCACCCACCCACTGTACACCGAGAACCAAACAATCCGTTCCCTCCCGTCCCCCATGTCTTGCCATGTGCCTCCCCCACCCCAGGGATGACCCCTGACAAGCCCGCACCCGGAAGAAGGCATCTTTTAGGGCGGGAAGGAAGGCGCGGCAAAGTGCAAAGGCCAACTCGGGCCGACACCTGACAAGCCAACCAACGAGATAAACGAAAAGGAAGCCGGCAAGTCCCCCAGCTCCGACAACCACCACACACACGGGTTGTCACAAACCCCAACAGCGGCCACCCCCTAAAAAAACAACAACAACACTTACCTTTCACTATTTGAGTAACGTCACTTCTGAGTTCCCAGAAGAAGGCGCCAGTATGTACTTTGCCCTGCCGTCTCTCGGTGTCAGCTCTGTTCGTTTTTGTGTTGTTTGCGTCTATTTTCGTCCCTGTCAGCTCACTGCTTGAGTGTGACCGCCAAACACTGTTGGATCTTTGCCCCTTTCCCACTGATATGATCATCTTTGACGTTAGTTTTTCGACGTCCCAGTCAGCTTTTTCACCTAGCCGGATTCCTGCCTTCCATTCCCGCCTCGTGGCTCCTCTCCCCCACCACCTGCGGGCTGTGTGTCGGGCCCCATCTGGATTATTTGCGCCCTTGGACGTGCTGCCCCCCGCCAGTTTCGGTCTTGTGAACGCAAGATCTTTTACAAACAAAACGTTTATCCTGAAGGATTTCTTCACTTCCCGCGGACTTGACTTCCTCTGTGTGACGGAAACATGGCTGAGAGCTGGTGAGTCCCCCCCTCTTAATGAACTTCTGCCTCCGGAGTGTTCCTACTTTAATTCTCCGCGGTTGTCCAGTCGAAAAGGAGGAGGATTAGCAGTCATTTTAAAAAATGACTTTAAATGCCGTCAGATCCGCCTGCAATCCTCCCTTTCAAGCTTCGAACTGTGCATGTTTAAGCTGGAGGGGGCGTGGCCTCCAGCTCCAGCTGAATTCCGGGAGATTTTTGGGAGAACATTTCTTCCGGGAGGTTTTCGGGAGGGGCGCTGAATTTCGGGAGTCTCCCGGAAAATCCGGGAGGGTTGGCAAGTATACTTGCACTAGACCCAGCAGCCACGAGCGTCTTCACAACAGACAAAAGGCAGCAGAAACAACGGTTGCAATACCTCTGACAACCAGCTCCTTTGGATCAAATCAAAACGACCGAAAAACCATTTCACGACAAGTCCGTGGAGACCAGCCAGCACCAGTCCGGCAGTCAGCCCAAAAGCCAACATGCAAAAAAGAGACATCAACATCACCCCGAAACAAGAAACTCCACTTCCCAATCCAAACACAACACCAAACACTGACTTTTTTCTCGTAATAGTACTAATCTTGTCTTTTCCTTTTCTCAGTACTCACTAGACTGGTTATTTTCTTTTCTTCCCCAGAACATTTAAAAAGCGTGTCGTCATGCGGCTCGGAAGATTGCCTTGAGAACGTACGTATCGTGGAGTTCCTCAAAATTTCCTGCGATGACTTCTTGGTGATGGGGCTGAAATATCAGCACATGGACCCTCCCTCTCCTGACAGAGATTACGTCGTCTTCAGGCTTGACATCAAGGACATAAGGAGCGAAAACATATACAAGGCAAACATTTTGACTTTTTTGTTAATACGGGGTTATGTCAGTTCATATATATATATATATATATATATATATATATATATATATATATATATATATATATATATATATATATATATATATAAGCGGTGTGCATCTATGGGAGGAGACCCTTCCCCAGGTGGAAGAGCTGCTGCCCCAGATGGAGGAGTTCAAGTACCTCGGAGTCTTGTTCTTGAGTGACGGAAGAGGGGATTGGTGAGGCGTCTTCAGTAATGCGGACGCTGTATCGATCCGTTGTGGTGAAGAAGTAGCTGAGCCGGAAGGCAAAGCTCCCAATTTACCGGTCGATCTACGTTCCCATCCTCACCTATGGTCACGGGCTTTGGGTTATCGACCGAAAGGACAAGATCACGGGTACTGTTCACGAGTGAGGGAAGAGTGGATCGTGAGTTCAACGGGCGGATCGGTGCGGCGCGTCAGTAATGCGGACGCTGTATCGATCTGTTGTGGTGACAAAGCAGCTGAGCCGGAAGGCAAAGCTCCCAATTTACCGGTCGATCTACGTTCCCATCCTCACCTATGGTCATGAGCTTTGGGTTATGACCGAAAGGACAAGATCATGGGTACTGATCTCAAGTGAGGGAGTTGTGGATTTGTGAGATCGACAGGCGGATCGGTGCGGCGTTTTCAGTAATGCAGACGCTGCATCGATCCGTTGTGGTGAAGAAGGAGCTCAGCCAGAAGTCAAAGTTCCCAATTTACCAGTCGATCTACGTTCCCATCCTCACCTATGGTCATGAGCTTTGGGTTATGACCGAAAGGACAAGATCATGGGTATTGTTCACGAGTGAGGGAAGAGTGGATCGTGAGATCGACAGGCGGATCAGTGCGGCATCCTCAGTAATGCGGACGCTGTATCGATCCGTTGTAGTGACGAAGGAGCTGAACCGGAAGGCAAAGCTCTCAATTTACCGGTCGATCTACGTTCCCATCCTCACCTATGGTCATGAAATCTGGGTTATGACCAAAAGGACAAGATCACGGGTACAACTAGCCTTGAAGAGTTTCCTCCGCCGAGTGGCGGAGCTCTCCCTTAGAGTTAGGGTGAGAAGCTCTGTCATCCGGGAGGAGCTCAAAGTAAAACCGCTGCTCCTCCACATTGAGAGGAGCCAGATGAGGTGGTTTGGGCATCTGGTCAGGATGCCACCCGAACGCTTCGCTAGGGAGGTGTTTTGGGCACAACGTCTGACCGGTAGGAGGCCACGGGGAAGACCCAGGACACGTTGGGAAGACTATGTCTCTTGGCTGGCCTGGGGACGCCTCGGGATCCCCCGGGAAGAGCTGGACGTAGTGGCTGCGGAGAGGAAAGTCTGGGCCCGACCTCGGATAAGCGGAAGAAGATGGATGGATGGATGGAGGGTGTGCATCTCTACCTTAAATGGCAAATGCAAATCATTGTATTCTGTTTTCATTTACCATTTACACGTGTCAACTTCACTGGTCTTGGGGTTTGTAATACACATTATTATATGAATAAAATACATGACATTGCTTTTTTTCCCTCTCTAAAGTCCGAACAGATCTGGATTCCAGTTCGGATTAACGGCGCGTTGGCTAACCGACCCCCGGCAGCGTCGTTCACCCCAACATTCATCCTGGAGGTGGACCAGTTTGTCCTCACCCCGTTGTCCACGACCACATTGGATGCCCACGACGATGAGACCCCAAAGGAACATTTGATTTTCAACATCACCCAGCTTTCTCCAATGGGCGGTTTCATCGCTCACTTGTCGGACCACACCCGTCCGATCAACTCGTTCACGGGGTTGGATCTGAGTGACATGCTCATCGGCTACCAGCCCCCGAACTCCTCGCATAGCCAGCATAGGAACTATGAGGTCTTCACAAACTACAGAAAACACTGTAAAAACTAAATTGTGAAAGCGATAAATATTTAATGTTATGCATTTTCCCGTACAGATGGAAATTGAAGTTCATGATTTTTTCTTCGAGAAGAGCCCACCGATAAAGGTCCACTTGTCAGTGCGGACCGCCAACACCAATGCCCCGAAAGTCTCTTGGAACATGGGTATTGGCAGTTTTTGTGTTATTTGATTTCAAATTAAAGTCCTAAATAAAAATGATGATAAAAAAATTATACAAATCCATCCATCTATCCATCCATTTTCTACCTCTTGTACCGTTCGGGGACATGGGGGATGCTGGAGCCTATCTCAGCTGCAGTTTGCCACCTAATCACAAATACTAAAAATAATATAATGCACAACAGTGCTGAAAAGACAAATATATTTTTTTGTTGATCCCTGCAAAAGTTCAAGGTCTGAGTTTTTTTTGGCCTTTTATGCTTAAAGTTATCATTCAGGCACATTGTACAGTAATTCTTGTGCAGAGTTCATTCATAAAAGCAAAACCCAAAACCAGTGAAGTTGGCACGTTGTGTAAATTGTAAACAGAAGCCAAATACAATAAATTGAAAATTATTTTCAACCTTATCACCAGACCTACAGTATGTAAGCGTCAATATATACCTTGATGTTGCAGAAAAAAGACCATATATTTTTTTAACCGATTTCCGAACTCTAAATGGGTGAATTTTGGCGAATTAAATGCCTTTCTATTATTTGCTCTCAGAACGATGACGTCAAAACGTGACGTCACCTAGGTAGTCAACGCCATTTTCTCAAACACATTACACACACCAAGTCAAATCAGCTCTGTTATTTTCCGTTTTTTCGACTGTTTTCCGGTACCTTGGAGACATCATGCCTCGTCGGTGTGTTGTCGGAGGGTGTAACAACACGATCAGGGACGGATTCAAGTTGACTTACGTGGAGTGTGCATCGATTAGCACGGCATGCTAATCGATGCTAACATGCTGTTTAGGCTAGCTGTATGTACATATTGCATCGTTATGCCTCATTTGTAGCTATAATCGCATCCTGCCTTTCCCTCCACCCACATTGAATGCCAAACAAACATATACCAATCGACGGATTTAAGTTGCTCCAGTGTCAAGAGATGCGAAAGTCCCTCGTTTGGTCCGCACATTTTACCGGCGATGCTACGACAGAGATGGCACAGAGATGAATGGATACCCTGCGACACTCAAAGCAGATGCATTTCCAACGATAAAGTCAACAAAATCACAAAAGTGAGTTTTGTTGACGTTATTGACTTATGTGCTAATCAAACATATTTGTTCGTGGCATGACTGCCAGCTAAGTGAGGCTAACATGCTATTTAGGCTAGCTGTATGTACATTTGTAGCTGTATTTGCATCCAGCGTTTCCCTCCACCCACATTTAATGCCAAACAAACACTTACCAATCGACGGATTTAAGTTGCTCCGGTGTCAATGCGAAAGTCCCGATCGTTTGGTCTGCACATTTTACCGGCGATGTTAAGGCAGACATGGCCAAATAGCGTAAATAGCTATTCGCTCAATAGCTTCAGTTTCTTCTTCAATTTCGTTTTCGCTATCCGCCTCCATACTCCAACCATCTGTTGCAATACATGCGTAATCTGTTGAATCGCTTAAGCCGCTGAAATCTGAATCCAAGCTAATGTCGTTATATCTTGCTGTGCTATCCGCCATGTTGGCATCACTAAATGACGTCACAGGAAAATGGACGAGGGTTTAAAGATAGCGAAAATCAGGCACTTTAAAGCCTTTTTTCGGGATATTCTATGATGGGTAAAATTTTGAAAAAAACTTCGAAAAATGAAATAAGCCACTGGGAACTGATTTTTATTGGTTTTAACCCTTCTGAAATTGTGATAATGTTCCCCTTTAACGTTTGAACTGAAAAATGTTGTTCTTTTTTTCAAACATTAGCTCATTTGGAATTTGATGCCTGCAACATGTTTCACAAACAGCTGGCACAAGTGGCAAAAAAGACTGAGGAAGTTGAGCTATGCTCATCAAACACTTATTTGGAACATCCCACAGGTGAACAGGGGTGCCATGATTGGGTATAAAAAGTAGCTTCCATGAAATGCTCAGTCATTCACAAACAAGGACGGGGCGAGGGGTCACCAATTTGTGAACAAATGCGTGCGCAATTTGTTGAACAGTTTAAGAACAACAATTCTCAACCAGTTATTGCAAGGAATTTAGAGATTTCACCAGCTATAGTCTGTAATTTCTTCAAAAGGTTCAGAGAATCTGGAGGAATCACTGCACGTAAGCGATGATATTACGGACCTTAAAAAAAGGTCAAAAAGCGACATCTGTGTGTAAAGAATATAACCACGTGGGCTCAGGAGTACTTAAAAAAACCACTGTCAATAAAAACAGTTTGTCGCTACATCTGTAAGTGCAAGTTAAAACTATTATGAAAAGCGAAAGCCATTTATCAACAACACCCAGAAACGCTTTTTGTTTCGCTGGGCCCTTGCTCATTTAAGATGGACTGACGCAAAGTGTAAAAGTGCTCTATGGTCTGACGAGTCCACATTTCAAATAGTTTTGTGGACGTCATGTTCTCCGGACAAAAGAGGAAAAGAATTATCCGGATTTTTATAGACGCAAACTTGAAAAGCCAGCCTCTGGGGGTGTATTAGTGCCCAAGGCATGGGTAACTTACACATCTGTGAAGGCACCATTAATGCTGAAAGGTACATACAGGTTTTGGAGAAACATATGTTGCCATCCAAGCAACGTTATCCTGGACGCCCCTGCTTATTTCAGCAAGACAATGCCAAGCCTGGTGTTACAACAGCGCGATTTCATAGTAAAAGAGTGCGGGTACGAGATGGGGATGAGGCGAGAGTCAAGACTTTTACAAACACATGCCTGAGCTAATTGTTTAAGAAAAACTTTTCTCAACGAGCTATTGCAAGGAACTTAGATTTCACTATGTAAGGTCTGTTATATCATCAAAAGGTTCAGAAAACCTGCAAAAATCACTGCACCTAAGTGGCAAGGCAGTACTGCATCAAAAAGCGACATCGGTGCGTTGAAAAGGATTTGGAAATCATTGTATTCAGTTTTTATTTACAAATTACACAACGTGCCAACTTCACTGGTTTTAGGGTTTTGTATCTGGTATACATAAAGTGCAACATAGTACAAAAATAAAACAATATAAAATGTTCAAGCACTATACATACAGATGGGATAAGCACATAGTTCCCAATAAAATACCAAAAACAAATGTGAAGTGGAATTGTGCACAAAAAAAACATTACACATTGGTCTCAGGGATGTATGCCAAATGCATATTAGAAAATAATATATAAAGAGATCCTGTGATGAAGTGGCGACTTTTCCAGCCTTCCGCCCGAATGGAGCTGAGATAGGCTGCCAGCACCCTCCCAGACCCCAAATGGGACCAGCGGTAGAAAATGGATGGATATAAAGAGATCATGCGCAAAAACAGATATCTCAATTTTTCTTGTTTTTAGTAACTGAATGTTTTTTGGGGGCAACACGGTGCGGAAGGGGTTTGTGAATCTGCCTCACAATGCGAGGGTCCTGGGTTCGATCCTGAACTCGGGATTTTTCTGTGTGGGGTTTGCATGGAGTTTATATATATATATATATATATATATATATATATATATATATATATATATATGGAATAGGTTGATTTTCAACAATAAATTGGCCTTAGTGTGTGAATGTTGTCTGTCTATTTGTGTTGGCCCTGCGATGACGTGGCGACTTGTCTGGGGTGTACTCCGCCTTCCGCCTGAATACTGCTGAGATAGGCTCCAGCACCCCCCCCCCCTACCCGCCCCCCCCCACCCCCCCAAACGGGGCAAGCGGCAAAAAATGGATGGATGGAATGTTTTTTATTGTCGCTTTTCATTTGAAATCCTTTCTAACGCCGAAAAATATAAAAATGCACATGCCCACCAAAAACGGGAATTTTGATAACTTTATTCAAATTTTGCAACAAAAACAGATACCGTATTTTCCGGACCATAGGGCGCACCGGTGAATGGTCTATTTTCGATCTTTTTCCATTTATAAGGCGCACCAGATTATAGGTCACATTAAAGAAGTCATGTTATTAATATTTTTTTTGTGAAAGTAAAATACTTCCTTGTGGTCTACATAACATGTAATGATGGTTCTTTGGTCAAAATGTTGCATTGATGATGTTTTACAGATTGTCTTTAAGCCGCTTTCTGACAGTCGCTTCCGGATGCGCCGTTTTGTGGGCGGTCTTATTTACGTGGCTCACCTTCGACAGCGTCTTCTCCCCGTCCTCTTTGTTGTAGCGGTGTAGCGTGCAAGGACGGTAGTGGAAGAAGTGTCCAAAGATGGATCTATCTGTTTTAATGACATTCAGACTTCACTTAAAATCAATAACGGAGCAGCATCCGTGAAAAAAACGTCCGACCGGAATTTTCGAATAACTAAAGTTTCTTGGGTGAATAATGCAAACTCACGACACTGGTATGTTTTAGCGCTTTCATGGTGAGTTTACTGACAGATATAGGTAAGAACTTCACACTACTGTATACTACAAATGGCAAAAGCGAAGGATGAATGTCCCAAGAAGACAGAGAAAAAGAAGAAGCTTATCGACTTTACACAGACTACAAAGGCGGAAGCGCGCACATTTTCAGGTCTTATGCAGATCCCAAATACAGATCAGCAGGTACCAGAAGGTAAAAAAAGTTGCTTTTGCATAATATTACGAAACCAAACGCCAGATATTATGTCTTACCTTATACACACACCATAATAATACTGGTATGTTTAAGCACAGTACAATCCATCAAGCGGTGCGGCTTCATAGCTTACCAAAGTCGTACTAAAACATTTAGGTTTTTAAGCGATGTGTGTAATGTTCTCTATTTTCAATGAAACATACAAAATGTTGGCCTTGTTTACTTGAGTCATATTGCAGATATCTACACGTATTTCTTATGTGTGACTGCCATCTATTGGGCACACTTGTTATTCTTATTATAGCTTTGAGGTCGGTAAACAAAACCAGAATTATTCCGTACATTAGGCGCACTGTCGAATTTTGAGAAAAAAAAAGGATTTTAAGTGCGCCTTATAGTCCGGAAAATACGGTAACTCTTCAAGAGGGACCTGTATGTTGACTTAATTTAAAATCGAACACTAATCCTGGATTTCACCCCCCCAAAAGCTTTGTTACGGCTTTATTCCCGTTACTTTACAAAATGTTTTGTCATTGTATTTTTCCAAATTTTCGTAAGAAACTATATCACATTTTTGTATTGTTACGACTAGGATCTGGAAACATTTCGAAAGTAATGTACTCTTGCAGGTCTCAGCCTGTTGGAGGGTCAGTCTCGCCGGATAACGTGGGAGCAGCTGCAGATTGTGGACAATGACAACATAGACGCTGTCCGTATCATTGTGGTGGGCGGCCTACTGCATGGGAGGCTGACTGTTCGAGGTAAGATCACATTGTGTACACGGCATTGTTGGAAATTGGACAACTCTATCTGTCTTTTTTCCAGTGACACATCCCAGACTTTGTTGAATTTCATCATATATACTGGTTTGCATATTTTATGCACTCACACCAAGTCTGGGATATGTTCTTAATCGGGCTGTGGATGGCCTCTTTGAGGAATTTGTCCCTCCGAATTTGGATCAGTATAAGCTCCTATGGTGGAATGTCAGGTTCAAACATTGATGGCATCTATTAAACGAGACAAGAAACAAGGAATTGAACAGAGACAGAATTCAATTTGGCTCAATTTGAAGAGAAACGTCCCAGCACACGCTGGCGAAGGATTGTACGCCACATCTTTTCAATCAGATTTTCCCTGTTTACACAAAAAAACAGCTGTTTCTAAAGGAATGGGGGGTATTTAACACAAAAGAAAAAGATGGCTCGGGCTTGGGCTGGTCCTGGATCGAGCTTGGGCAAGTCTTGGATCGCAATAGATAACCCCTCCCGTTTTTTCCCATCGTACACAGCGGAATTTTCCAAGCCTTTGGCTTGATGCAACAAAGACAGCCTCTGTCTGTTGACCGGGAACTCAGAGAACGGATTTTTTTTTGAAAATGTACATTCAATTTTTCTGACATGAAGTAAATGCAACTTTACAGTGTTTCTATTTCTAAGAGGTGCTTTGTTAGATTCGGGTCTGGGAACAGTTGACACACTGGAGCACCTTGTCTGAAAGGAACCCAGAGAGCAGCTTGTTCTGGAACCTAACAGTAGACTCTGTACCTCTGGCACAGACATGGGCAATTGGCGGCCCGCAGACCATATATGACCCTCGGCTTGATTGTAATTAGGCGAAGGGCTCCCAAAATGTTCAGGTTTGCAATCTAAAAAAAAAATCCAGCTCTTCATCATGGCGACTCAGACCATAAAAGTTGCGAATTGGTTAGCTTTTAGTAAATGACTTCCTTTATTTTCGAGACCCATTTATCCATCCATCTTCTTCCGCTTATCCGAGGTTGGGTCGTGGGTGCAGGAGCCTAAGTAAGGAAGCCCGGACTTCCACTTCCCCAGCCACTTTGTCCAGCTCCTCCCGAAGGATCTCGAGGCGTTCCCAGGCCAGCTAGGAGTCAGTCTTCCCAACGTGTCGTAGGTCTTCCCCGTGGCCTCTTACCAGTTGGACGTGCCCTAAACACCTCCCTAGGGAGGCATTCGGGTGGCATCCTGATCAGAAGCAAGAAACCACCTCATCTAGCTCCTCTTGATGTGGAGTAGCAGCGGCTTTACTTTGAGCTCCCCCCGGATTGCAACGATTCTCACCCTATCTCTAAGGGTAACTATTTTTGACTGCTTGTACCCGTGATCTCGTCCTTTCGGTCATAACCCAAAGCTCAAGATCACAGGTGAGGATGGGAACCTAGATTGACCGGTAAATTGGGACCTTTCCCTTCCGGCTCACCTCCTTGTTCACCACAACGGATCGATACAGCATCCGCATTACTGAAGATGCCGCATCGATCCGCCTGTTGATCTCACGATCCACTCTTCCCCCAATCGTGAACAAGACTCCGAGGTATTTAAACTCCTCCACATGGGGCAAGATTTTCTCCTCAACCCGGAGATGGCATTCCACCCTTTTCCGGGCGAGAACCATGGACTCGGACTTGGAGGTGCTGATTCTCATCCCAGTCGCTTCACACTCGGCTTGAATCCTGAATTTCCCCTTTGCGGTATTAATGAAGGCCTCTCTTCTATCCCTAGGCAGAAAGGGCTTCATGTTTACCGTCAGTGACATAAAAGCCAGCGTCGTTTGCTATAACCACGACGACAGCGACTCCACCAGCGATTTCATTGTGTTCCGCATCACTGATGGCCATCACCACACCCGCCACAAGTTTCCTGTTAAGATTCTCCCGAAGGACGACAGCCCTCCGTTCCTCGTGGCCAACGTCCTGCTGGAGGCGTTGGAGGGTCAGATTGTCCTGCTGAAAGGCTCCTCCATTCAGGCGTCCGATACGGACTCCAGCGATGACTACATCCTTTTTAATATAACCATTCTCCCACAGGCTGGAGAGATCATGAAGATTCCAGGACCGGGGCTAACAGGTCAGGCAAAAACTTAACTAAATGTTATGAGGAATGATGTTGAAGTAAATTGATTAACTCACATTATAATCTAGATATGGTGAATGTTTCTATTGAACTTGGAGAAATCGAACCACCAGGTTCAAGTAAATAATGCTTGGGAACGAGCCTTAGTTGAACATTCGCATGTGGACTGGAGTTAGCTCTCTCCCGAGAAGAAGCAATAAAACCAGGCTTTGGAATGCAAAACTTATAGCTCTATCCTGGAGTAGAGATTACATGTTCATCTTAAACGTCAACCTCCGAGTTATGGTAAACATTTGTTGTCTTCCCAGGCACTACACTCGAACATCTCCTTACATGGTCAGCTTTGTTCTGTCCTGACTTAGCACACACCCAGACAGAGATATAAGGAACATATAACTGATTATTCGGCTCCTACAAGTTAGGAATCCTTCATTTTTAGACCGGAGTTCCTCCAGGTACTGCCGACCTGTTTAATGAGCCTCGCTTGTAATAAAGCGACTTTGCGTTCAACTAAGCGTCCCCGACGTCAACCTACAAGTTATGGTATACATCTGTTGTCTTCCCAGTCCCTACAGAAAAACATCTCCTTACATGGTCAGCCTTGTCCTGTCCTGACTTAGCACACACCCAGACAAAGAAATAAGGAATATATAACTGATGGTTCGGCTCCTCCAAGTTAGGAGTCCTTCATTTTTCGACCGGAGTTCCTCCAGGTACTGCAGACCTGTTTAATGAGGCTCGCTTGTAATAAAGCGACTTTGCGTTCAACTAAGCGTCCCCGACGTCAACCTACAAGTTATGGTATACATCAGTTGTCTTCCAGGTCACTACACGAAAACATCCCCTTACATGGTCAGCCTTGTCCTGTCCTGACTTAGCACACACCCAGACAAAGACATAAGGAATATATAACTGATGGTTCGGCTCCTCCAAGTTAGGAATCCTTCATTTTTCGACCGGAGTTCCTCCAGGTACTGCAGACCTGTTTAATGAGTTTCGCTTGTAATAAAGCGACTTTGCGTTCAACTAAGCGTCCCCGACGTCAACCTACAAGTTATGGTATACATCTGTTGTCTTCCCAGTCACTACACAAAGACATCACCTTACATGGTCAGGTTTGTCCTGTCCTGACTAGCACACACCCAGACAGAGATAAAAGGAACATTTAACTGATGGTTCGGCTCCTCCAAGTTAGGAGTCCTTCATTTTTCGACCGGAGTTCCTCCAGGTACTGCGCACCTGTTTAATGAGGCTCGCTTGTAATAAAGCGACTTTTCGTTCAACTAAGCGTCCCCGACGTCAACCTACAAGTTACGGTATACATCAGTTGTCTTCCAGGTCACTACACGAAAACATCCCCTTACATGGTCAGGTTTGTCCTGTCCTGACTTAACACACCCAGACAAAGAAATAAGGAACATATAACTGATGATTCGGCTCCTACAAGTTAGGAGTCCTTCATTTTTCGACTGGAGTTCCTCCAGGTACTGCGGACCTGTTTAATGAGGCTCGCTTGTAATAAAGCGACTTTTCGTTTCAACTAAGCGTCCCCGACGTTTCTTTTGATCTAGCTGGGAGAGGGTGACATGACCAGAAATACACTTAATATGTGGTATTTGCCCCACAATTGTACTTGTATTTTCTTAAGAAGTCCCTAAAAAATTGAATTTTTCATGATATTAAGACACCGAATCATATGAAACATATGAAAAAAAGAAAAGAAAAAATGGATACCTGCTGAGTGACTTGAATTTTCTCTGTTAATATCATCCAGGTTACAATGTCAGCAAATTTCTGCAGAGGGACCTCTCTCAGTCTATGATTTATTACCGACACACAGGAAATGAAATGTTGGATGACTCATTTGAGGTGGTCCTATCCGATATCCAGGATCCCCCAAATTTGTCAGAACCTCAGGTATGTATGGTGGTCGA
This sequence comes from Nerophis ophidion, assembly GCF_033978795.1. Lineage (NCBI taxonomy): Eukaryota > Metazoa > Chordata > Actinopteri > Syngnathiformes > Syngnathidae > Nerophis > Nerophis ophidion. The sequence continues at coordinate 384,492 of NW_026906982.1, read as the reverse complement.
AAATGCTAGGTCCTAACAAAGACAAACAGGAAACATGACGGAAATTCATGATAAAAATTGCAATGATTAGATAATACAATGGCAATTTTACAGACAGTTCATAAAAATGGGCTGATTTAAAAAAATCCAAAAATGCTGACTCGAAAGACCACACAGATGTAGACGAATTTGCAGGGGGAGAGAGTTCTGTAGTTTAGGCCTGCAAATTGAGTTTTTTTTGTAATCCTGTGCGCTGTTTCTCCTCAGCTGCGGCTGATTGGCACCTGGCCACACCTTCTGTCAATCAGCACGCTCCTATTTGTACCTGCTTTCGTGCCCCAGTCAGTGCTGGATTATTGTCATGTCGATGTCGCTCTGGTGTCACGTATTGCATGTCGCTTCTGTCTTGGATTGCCGCTCGTGTCGTGTCTTTGCAGCGTAGCGGTAAGCTATAATTCGTTAGATGTTTGTAGCTTACTGTTTTTTGTTCCCTGCTTCCTATTTGTCTTTGTACAACACGTAACGACTTCTGTTATCGGTTCTGTTTTTGCTACTTTCCATGCTTAGTTCCTTTTGTTTTCTAGCTCCCATGCTAGCTCTCTTAGTTGGTTATCCGCCTCGTGCGCGTTTTTTGTTGTACCCCTTTTGTTTGTTCTTGTTTTAGTATTTAAATTAAATCATGTTTCCCTGCAAAATGCCTCCCTCCTTCTCTGCATCTTGGGGTTCATCAACAACTAACTCTGACACTGGTCCTGATCCTGAAATCAGAGGACTAACAAAAGCATAGAGACGATGTAACTGTAGCACAGACAATTTTGGACCAGTTTTAGTCAATGCATAAGGGACTGGTCAAGGCCAAAATAAAAACAATTGTAACAGTTATGCATGGGGAAAAAGAAGCTTATTCAAAACCCTTTGAAAAACATTTTGTTTCACCTCAGCAAGAGTTCTGAACTGGAAAAAGCTTGCTTTAATCACAGAGCTTATATATTTAACATGTGTAAAAGACCTATAAATATACAAATACTGAGAAAAATAGTTCTGAGAATACAATAGAGTTGAATAAGAAAAAATAAGAAAACGTTAATAATAAATGAGAAATACAGGAAAAAAACCAACATTTTTTAAAATTGTGGTACAGTCGTGTAATTTTGGGAAAGGATCATCAATCTTTTGAGGAGAAAATGTGTCCAATGACAAGAACAAAGACTTGTAACGATACAAGAATAAAGTCGTAACTGTAAAATAGTACAATTCTAGTGATAGTGTTGCATATTTGATGGTCGTATGACGGGTGATGAGCCATGAAGACGCCAACGAGGAATAGCCGAAAAAAAAGCTTTATTTGTTTCAGCGAGGCTCAGACTGGAACTGCAGCTTCCAGGAGAAAGAGTTTGGGCCTGATTACTCCTCTAATGTCCTCTCGGACCACTGTGCTTAAATACCCCTTACACGAAGACCCCCAGTCTATGTAACTCAAGCCTTGGAGCCTTTGTTGTTAGGCCGGTCAATCTTTCCCTGACATTATTCCTTTGATCAGTTTGAGTTGGATGACCTCTGACCCTATCCTCTACTCCTACCTGTGAGGGCTTCCTACCAGATGTTGCTAATGTCATTACATTTCCTCCTCTCTAGAGAGCTTGTGATGGACATGTGCACTTTTGAAGCTATCTAAAGGCATATTTCCTTAGTAGAATAATCCTCTCAAGGATTCTGTGACCAAATACAAACAGATGCTAGTTCACGATCATATAAGAAAATGCTACATGGTATAATTGACCACAAAAGTAAAAGCACGTGTTTGTGCTGTTGAACTGGCCTAACAAATACTTCGTTCAGTCTGGCTTGAATATGATTAAACCTGGCTATTACTTCTTGGCTACTTATCAACTCTCTATCACATCTTCATCCTCATCCTCTGCATTCGTCGCATTTTTCTCCAGGTTAGCAATGTTCAGCTGTTGCAGTGTGGCAACCTAATAGCGTCCTGTCCTGTTTGGATGGATTTACTTTAAACACATCTTGTTTTTAGTACAAAGACAATCAAAGCATCTAGTATCTTGCTAGTGATCATCAGCAATCATAGCTGGTCTCTTTCTAGGACTTAAATTCTCAACAGTCAGTAATCAAGCCAGATCGAGGGTTGTCATGATCCGTGACCAGGATCATGTTTTGTTTAGTCATGGTCCGTTAGTTTTGGACTCTTTCAGTTTCTGTTTTGTGCACTCCTGGGTTTGTTTTGGTCACCATGGGTACTGACTGGTTTCACCTGCCTCTGGTTAGTGTTCGGCACGTTCACCTGCTGCCAGGCACTAATCAGAGAGCTATTTGTTCACGTTGCTTGGCACACTTTGTCTGGCTTTGTTGTTTGATGTATGCAACAGGCACCTGGGGCTATTTCTTGTTTCTATGTTTCTTGATTCCTGTGCAAAGTTGGCACGCAGCCCTTTGGTTTACCTCCTGTTTCTTGGTAGGGTGTGTGATTAAAGAGGAAAAATATCATGTTCTTCCCTGCACGCTTCATCCGGAGTGGTCCGTCTCCCTCCCGAGAGAACAAACCCCGCGGTAAGATGCGACCCCCATGTTTAGTCGAGTTTAAGAAAGTGCCAAACCGTCCGAAAACTTTGAATCAATGCTCACCTCTTTTAATTCCACCCTTCAATAAAAGTAGCCCAGTAAAAGATGTTATAATATATCCATGACAACGTTCCTGGTGAGTGAAGGGTTGGGCCAGTGACACGGTGCTGTGTAGTGCTTTCTAAATGAAATGTTCCTACGTCTATAGTTCCTTTTTACTCTGCTTTTCTGTCTCGGTAATGGCGCTTTGTCTTTCTTTCTTGGTGAACTCTTTGATGATGATGATGTATCGATGTTGTTGACATGTTGTGCCAACGCCGTAGTGAGACCGCCCACAAACCGGCACATCCTGAAGAGACGCTCAGAAAGTTGCAAAAGGATGATCTGTAAAACATAATCCATTCAACACTTTCACCAAAGAATCACCAAAACATGTTATGTAGACCACAAGATAGTGTTTTAAATTAACCAAAAAATCATATTACAACCCCTTTAATGCGCCTTTTATATGAAAAAAGCAATCTGTTTGATTGGTCCAATGTCACCAGTGACTGCATGTGATTGGTGAAACGCAGGCATGCGTAGTTCTTACTTTGAATGCGTGTCTGACAAAAACAAAACAAAGAAAGCGCGCATTAACAGATCGATTAAAAAAAAAGTAGCGAGTAGCGACCTGATTGGAGATAAATGGAGCGGAGTAAAAGTAGCGTTTCTTCTCTATAAATATACTCAAGTAAAAGGATGATCTGTAAAACATAATCCATTCAACACTTTCACCAAAGAATCACCAAAACATGTTATGTAGACCACAAGATAGTGTTTTAAATTAACCAAAAAATCATATTACAACCCCTTTAATGCGCCTTTTATATGAAAAAAGCAATCTGTTTGATTGGTCCAATGTCACCAGTGACTGCATGTGATTGGTGAAACGCAGGCATGCGTAGTTCTTACTTTGAATGCGTGTCTGACAAAAACAAAACAAAGAAAGCGCGCATTAACAGATCGATTAAAAAAAAAGTAGCGAGTAGCGACCTGATTGGAGATAAATGGAGCGGAGTAAAAGTAGCGTTTCTTCTCTATAAATATACTCAAGTAAAAGTAAAAGTATGTTGCATAAAAACTACTCTTAGAAGTACAATTTATCCCAAAAGTTACTCAAGTAGATGTAACGGAGTAAATGTAGCGCGTTACTACCCACCTCTGGAAAAAAGACCTGAATAGACCCGTTCATCGCCAGTGCGCCATATAATCCGGTGCGCCCTATGGGCCGAACAATACGGTAATTTGTGGGAACAGTCACAGTAAACTTATTATTCTCTCTGAAAATACTTTTAAAATGGTCCGCTCCCTGTACGATCAGTGTCAGAGCTTGGTCCGCATTGCCGGCAGTAAGTCGGACTTGTTTACAGTGAGGGTTAGACTCCGCCAAGGCTGCCCTTTGTCACCGATTCTGTTCATAACTTTCATGGACAGAATTTCTCGGCGCAGTCAAGGCGTTGAGGGGTGCCGGTTTGGTGGCTGCAGGATTAGGTCTCTGCCTTTTGCAGATGATGTGGTCCTGATGGCTTCATCTGGCCAAGATCTTTCAAATCTCACTGGATTGGTTTGCAGCCGAGTGTGAAGCGACTGGGATGGGAATCAGCACCTTCAAGTCCGAGTCCATGGTTCTCACCCGGAAAAGGGTGGAGTGCCATCTCCGGGTTGCGGAGGAGATCTTGCCCCAAGTGGACGAGTTCAAGTACCAGAGTCTTGTTCACCAATGGGGAAAGAGTGGATCGTGGGATCGGCAGGCGGTGCAGCGTCTTCAGTAATGCGAACTCTGTATCGGTCCGTTGTGGTGAACAAGGAGCTGACCAGGAGGGCAAAGCTCTCAATTTACCGGTCGATCTACGTTCCCATCCTCACCTATGGTCATGAGCTTTGGGTTATGACCGAAAGGTCAAGATCACGGGTACAAGCGGCCGAAATTAGTTTCCTCTGCCGGGTGGCAGGGCTCTCCCTTAGAGATAGGGTGAAAAGCTCTGTCCTCCGGGATGAGCTCAAAGTAAAGCCGCTGCTCCTCCACATTGAGAGGAGACGGATGAGGTGGTTTGGGCATCTGGTCAGGATGCCAACCGAATGCCTCCCTAGGGAGGTGTTTAGGGCACATCCAACCGGCAGAAGGCTACAGGGAAGACCCAGGACACGTTAGGAAGACTATGTCTCCCGGCTGGCCTGGGAACGCTTCGGGATCCCCCGGGATGAGGTGAACGAAGTGGCTGGGGAGTGGGAAGTCTGGGCTTCCCTGCTTAGGCTGCTGCCCCCGCCACCCAACCTCGGATAAGCGGAAGAAGATGAATAGATGGATGCTCTTGGAATTTTTTTTTTCAAAATTATGTAATTTAATACAACTTTTTCATAACAATACAACTGTTTTTAATGTCATGTATTATTATTTTATTATCCGTCTGAATATTTCACCTCAATTATTGTAACCCTACAACATTTCTTTCGTAGTAGTATGACTCAATTCTTATTGAACTTTTTAATCAAGTTAAAATTTCAAAGTATACATTTTCTTGTAATATTCCACCTTAATCTGATTTCGTGCAGGTGATCGTACTACACATTGAGAGCAAACCTCAACAGCCACCTAAAGAGGTTCCAGGTACCAGGCGGTGTCTCGTGGTCAAAGAGACAGATGTGGTACTTTTGACACAGAAGCACCTTTATTTCCAAGACAAAGAGTCACCACTAGATGGCAATGTCACCTACGCTGTTACGACTCTGCCTTTCTACGTAGACGGCCAAAGGTAAGTACGTGATAGCGATACATGTAACATTATAAAAAATACCCTATTTGTTTGTCTTATGATAAGCAGCAGTGTAGACGCCGGAAGGTTGTTCCTTGTGGACAGCATACCCAGATTTGTCAAAGACGCCAATGCACCAGTGTTGAAAGTCTTCACGCAGGTACTTTAACATTTTTTAAATCTCTTTTGTTGTCCCGAAAATGGTCCGACAGATCCATCCATCCATCCATCCATCATCTTCCGCTTATCCGAGGTCGGGTCGCGGGGGCAACAGCCTAAGCAGGGAAACCCAGACTCCCCTCTCCCCAGCCACTTCGTCTAGCTCTTCCCGGGGGATCCCGAGGCGTTCCCAGGCCAGCCGGGAGACATAGTCTTCCCAACGTGTCCTGGGTCTTCCCCGTGGCCTCCTACCGGTTGGACGTGCCCTAAACACCTCCCTAGGGAGGCGTTCGGGTGGCATCCTGACCAGATGCCCGAACCACCTCATCTGGCTCCTCTCGATGTGAAGGAGCAGCGGCTTTACTTTGAGTCCCTCCCGGATGGCAGAGCTTCTCACCCTATTTCTAAGGGAGAGCCCCGCCACACGGCGGAGGAAACTCATTTCGGCCGCTTGTACCGGTGATCTTATCCTTTCGCTCATGACCCAAAGCTCATGACCATAGGTGAAGATGGGAACGTAGATCGACCGGTAAATTGAGAGCTTTGCCTTCCGGCTCAGCTCCTTCTTCACCACAACGGATCGGTACAACGACCGCATTACTGAAGACGCCGCACCGATCCGCCTGTCGATCTCACGATCCACTCTTCCCTCACTCGTGAACAAGACTCCTAGGTACTTGAACTCCTCCACTTGTCTGTCAAACGACAAGTAGTACATACTGTTGCATGTCGCTTAGATTCAATTTCTATTAAAATGAGTCAATTATTATTTGCTAAAATAAAATATTGGTAAAAGTTGGCGCAACAGACGATATTTTTGACGGAACAAGTCAGAATTGTATGTTCTGTTACTCTGAGGTTGGACTGAAACACTTAGTTCGCTCAGTACTTTAGGGTCCGTCCACAGGGCAGCATTTTAAGGTCAGAACAATAAATTAAATGATTGTATGTCCATCCATCCATTTTCTACCGCTTATTCCCTTTTGGGGTCGCGGGGGGCGCTGGCGCCTGTACCTGAAAGGTTTGTGCAAAGCAACTGGTCTTGTTGATTTGTTACACCTTTCACCCATCCATCCATCATCCACTTATTCGAGTTCGGGTCATGGGGGCAGCTGCCTTAGCAGGGAAGCTCAGACTTTCCTTTCCCCGGCCTCTTTGTCCAGCTCTTCCCGGGAAATCCAGAGGCGTTCCCAGGCCAGTTGGGAGACATAGTCTTCCCAATGTATCCTGGGTCTTCCCCGTGGCCTCCTACCAGGCAGGCGCTCGGGTGGCATCTTGACTAGATGCCCGAACCCCCTCATTTGGCTCCTCTCGATGTGACGGAGCAGTGGCTTTACTTTGAGCTCCGCCCGGATGGCAGAGCTTCTCACCCTATCTCTAAGGGAGAGCCCCGCCACCCAGCGAAGGAAAATAATTTCGGCCGCTTGTACCCGTGATCTGGTCCTTTCGGTCATAACCCAAAGCTCATGACCATAGGTAAAGATGGGAAGATAGATCGACCGGTAAATTGAGAGCTTTGCCTTCCGGGTCAGCTTCTTCTTCACCACAACGGATCGATACAACGTCCGCATTATCTTTTTAAAGTGTTGGAAAGATTTGGATGTTGTAACTCATCATATACCAAAGCAAAATCAGAAATCATGTCCAATTGAAACAGTTTAAGACCTGTAATTATTCAAAAGGGCTGTCATGAAGGGGTGTCCTCTCTTCATTATTGGGTTGGGCAACAGAGCCTCTAGTTATATTAGCCTTAAAATAAGACAAGACACTATTAAAACCATTGGAACCGTAAAATGCCCCTTTATGTCTCCTGTATTCAGCATGCCATCAACTTCAAGAAAGTAGCCTACATGCCTCCTATCCCTGATATCGGTCCCTTTCCTCAACACGTCCAGTTTGTTCTCTCTGTAACAAACCAACATGGCAAAAAACTGGATGGAATCTGCTTTAATGTCACTGTGCTGCCAGTGGACAACCAACCACCGCAGGTACGGGTGTTGTAACACCTCCGCAAAAAGTTGGGATCATTTCTGCTGTCATGTTTAAAAATGTCTGGTCTTAGGTCATTACCAACCCTATAGTGATAGATGAAGGTGGGAGTAGCCGGATAGGCCTGGAACATCTAATATTGTCAGATGTGGACTCCGTTAAAGATGTATTGCGGTTGGAACTCCTGAGAGAACCGAAGCACGGAACACTGCAGCTGGACAGTTTCCCTCTAAAACCGGGACACGATTTTAGCCTGCATGACCTGACGAGCCGTATCGTTAGGTCTGTATGTGGTCAATATGTTTAGGCTCTGGCAAAGGCTGGTCTGAGACTTAGTAATGTTTACTTTTCAGGTACAACCATGACAATTCAGAAACTGCAGAGGACAACATTGACTTTGCAGTCACTGATGGAACCAATAAGATCAGTTTTAGCCTACAAGTAAACGTAAGTATTTACACTACATCGAGTACCAAGTTGGTCCGTTTTCCCTATGAAACTGCACTCTTGGAAAAAAGAACCAGAAGTCCTAATCCTTTTAAAGTCCACCCAAGTATGTAGTTACTTAGGTCTTTGCTAGTTGAGGACCAGATAATGATTCTGGTTGAACCAGTTTCGCAAAGTTGTCCTGTTTGATGGGGATTCGGGCCGCACCTGGGTTTCTGTGCATGGGGGTGTCTAAGACTCTTATATTCCACCGTTCACAAAGAACTTCTGCATCTGACGCAATCATTGATTGTTTTCTTTTTCAGATAAGGCTTATCAATGACGAGGCACCTGTTTTGGTTCCTGGCTTGAAACCCGTACTTAACTGCGACGAAGGACACACTGCTGTCATCACAGCGGAGTACATCCGCGCTACTGACATTGACAGTGACAACAACAGCCTTTCCTTCCTGATAGCTCGGCAGCCCTCTCAGGGTTTGGTGCTGAGAAACGGCACTGTCGTGGATCACTTTGTTCAGGCGGATATCGTCGCCAGTGTTATTAGTTACAAACACAGAGGCAAGCAGAAGAAGTTAATTGGGTACATGGGGGTGTCTGCTCTTCAGGGGGGCTAGGAAATAAACACAGAATAGGTTAGGGAATTCAGGACAAAGTAGCGACAACGTACCAGGTCGGGTGAGGTGAAGCAGGCACATGCACGAGAGCAGTTCTGGATACAATAACCGGCAAGGCCAAGCTGACAGTGACAAGCCCAAATACAGGCAGGCTAATTGCGAGCGGGTGTGCCTCAAGGTCCGCCCCTCGCCAAGGACGAATCACTAAAAACATAGGTGCAGACAAAGGAAAAGGCAGGAAAACACTAAAACACTACAAATGTACCAAATATGGACTAAAAATAGAAACTCTCCAAGCATGGATTTGATAGAAGAGTATGTGGAAAAAAATATCTGTATAAATAAACACATTCACCGGCTGTCAAAAAAACACAGAAGACACATAAAATCTCTATATCTAAAACAATCAGCACACCCAAAAAGGGACAAGCAGTAGAAAATGGATGGGAGGATTTATAATGTTTTTTTTAATTAACCATGTGGTGCATCGTATCCTATCCTATCCTATCCTAGTCCTGTTCGGCCCGCATTCGTGCAATTGAGTTTGAGCCCTTAGTTCTAGGCCCGGCACTAAGCTTGTTTGTGGGTTTTTTAGGGCCAGAGATCGGACTCACTCCTCAACATGACACTATCAGCTTTGTGATTTCTGATGGAGAAACCGAACAGTTGGCTTCATGCTGTGATGGAAGAGCAGAAACACCGCTTCCTGTGCATGATCTTCATGTAACCATTTTCCCGGTCAACAGCCAACCACCCTCACTCAGAACAGGTGCGTCTTTCTACCAGACCCGCCACTTCAAGTGGTCTCAGTCTCACTTGTTTTATTTACACAAGGGTTTGTATGATTCAAATGTAGAATCAGAATCAGAATCAGAATGAGAAAGACTAATAATCCCTGAGGGGAAGTTAAGATTTTCAGCACAATCCCATTCAAGATCCGACAAACATAATAATAATTTTTAAAGGGATCCACGTTCATCATCCGGGGTCACTCGAAGCGAGTATGATGATCCTCCTGGTAGTGGGGTATCCCTTTTATGAAGGATGCCTGTGCGTTGTTTAATGTGGGGAGACTGGTGCACAGACAGTCACCACACGATCCTTGACAGAAATCGGGTCAGGGTCCAGTGGCTGGGAGTCCGAGACAACTGAGGACCCTTTTCTACCACAGCCTTCATCCACTATCAGAGCCGTTGTGGTAGTTCTTAAAACTACCGTCGTCCGCCTGCTCTGCCGTTCAGGTCTTCACTGTATCCCTGGCTCGGGGAGGCAGCCAGGTAATGGGCCTTTGCCAAGGGCCACCTATGGTTACAGTAGAAAAGGGGTTAACCTCCTAGTGCCCCGAGTCCCCTTAGAGGAGCCTCCACTGCCGGATGCACTTTAACGTTGTGCCCAGAACACCATCTACATTACAGGGAGACAGAACAGGATCGCGGAAGGGTCTGCCAACTTCAGGCGCTCCTTACAAAAAAGGTGATAAACAGGTAAAAACGTTCAGTCTAAAACTGGGCCCCTGGAGAGGGGGTCCAGACTGAGACCAAGGAAAAAGGAAACCTAATAGCCATCGCACACATAAACATGTGTGTAAGAGGGAAACGTCAAAGAACACAAAGGACATTAAAAGAGAAGAGCTGATGCAACCATCCACTTCTACACACAGTCACAAAAAAAACCAAACAAAAAAAAAAACATATACACTGTGGTGGCCTCTGCGGTGTTCCACGCCATCGTCTACTGGGGTGGGGGGAGCATGGCCAGAGACAAGAGCAGACCCAACAAAGCAACCAAGAAAGCCGACTCTACCCTCGGCCGCCCACCAACTCTCGGCCAGTGTCCAGTCCGCATGGATGAGCTAGGATACATCTAAGGAGACCGAGGTGTCCGATACGTGCTCATTCAGCCAAGACACCGTGAAGCTCTTCCGTCCGGGCGCTCAGAACCAGCTCCGCAGTCCTGTCCCTTCATCCGCATCTCCGCCAGTCTCTCCCAACCGGCTCTTGTGTCGCATAGACCCAACAGCTGGTCTCCCTGGCCAAAAGGCTCCCGGGAGGCAGATCCAGAAGTTCACAGAAAAGCACCGCAGAAGTCACGAAAGTGCCACCCTTTGTCACACAGTCCCAAAGGGTCCCGAACCAAAAAGGCAAAAAAAAACCACATGAAAACAAAAAGGAAACATCAGGACACAAAGAGCACAGAGCTCCTGCCAACAGCAGCCAATACCACAAAAAATATATATATAAAAAAATCATGAAATCACTTGCTTTTATTCCAACTAGCCTCTTTCTTAGTGCAGTTGGTGTGAACAAAGTAACTGGACGGAATCAACTGCAGGCTAAAGCTTCTATACCAGGTGGTGTTGATTCAGAAAAAACTGTACCAGCGAATGTTTTGGTATTTCATAGATTTTAACAGCTTGAAACAAAGACCAAAACATGAGGTTGGTTCCTGTCCAGTATTCTATAAATGGAATTGAGAAAAAAATCGAACCCTTGTTCTAGAGATGGCCTGTGCTTGTTGTTTTAGGAGACGTCTTGGTGGTAGACGAAGGGGGGACCTCTCGGATAACGAAAAACAATTTGAAGGTGTCCGACGAAGACACTCCGTTGGACGATTTGGTGGTCACTTTAATGAAGCCACCTAAATTTGGGTTCCTTGAGAATGTCCTCCCTAGACCAGGTTTTGAGAAAAGCAACATGGGTGTAAGCATAGGTACCACAACCATTGAGATATAATTTGATCCCAACATTGACCAAAAATAAAACAACCGTTGTTCCCGCTTTTGTTTTGTAGATTCATTTTCTTACAAAGACATCATTGACGGGCAAGTCAACTACGTGCAGTCCAGGCACCAAAAGACAGAGCCGACAACTGATCACTTTGTCCTCTGTGTGTCGGACGGACGATTCAGTTCTGGTCCTTTACCATTCAACGTTGTCATCAAACCGACAAAAGACGAAATCCCGGAGTTTTCGGCTGAAAATATTACAGTAAGTAACTTCAGTCCTCCCAGATTCTGTCACTTGCAGTCTCCTGACTACACCTGATTCCTGTTTAGGTACAAGAAGGAGGGATGAAGCATCTGGACTTGTCTGTGTTCCATGTGATAGATCGGGATATCCCTGACGATTTCCTACTCTTTCGTATTGTTAAACCGCCCCGTCATGGCAGGATCAACAAGCAACAGGGAGCCCTTTTTCAAACTGATGTGGTTGACTTTACAATGGTGGACCTGACCAATGGTACGTGTTTGCATCTGGGCAACCAGACACAACAAGTTAAGCAAGTATCAAGACAACATTATTTAGGCAATTCCTGCTAGTTTAATGCTTACAATTTCTTCCAAATAGCAGACTTTGCTAATAATGCAGCAGTTTTTACAAAGCCCAAAACCAGTAACCCAAACCTCATAAAAAAACACAATGATCCTTTTCAACCTATATTCAAAGCAGCTTCCATGAAATGCTCAGTCATTCACAAACAAGGTGACCAGGGTCCTCCTGAGGGAAATGCTTTTTGCTGAGGATGCAGCTCTAGCATCCTACACCGAGTCCGGGCTCCAGAGGCTGATGGACAGGCTTTCATCTGCCTGTAAAGAGTTTGGTCTCACCATCAATCTAAAGAAGACAAATGTCATGGGCCAAGATGCTGAAACTCCACTCTCCATCTCCGTCGACAATCAGACTCTGGAATGTGTTAACACTTTTACATACCTTGGCTCCGCAATCTCTTGTGACTTGTCACTCGACACAGAACGTGCCATCCGGCTTGCGAGAGCCGCCATAGTGATGGCCAAGCTGTCCAATAGAGTATGGTCGAACAACCAGCTATCCACGCGCACTAAAGTCCAGGTCTACCGAGCCTGCGCCATTAGCACACTGATGTATGGCAGTGAGGCCTGGACCACCTACACCAGATAGGAGAAACAGCTAAAAAGTTTCCACCTGCGCTGTCTTCGCCGCATCCTGGGAATCATATGGCAGGACAAAATTCCCAAGATGGAAGTCCTAGATCGTGCTCACTCCACCAGCCTGTTCACCATGCTCAGCCAAAGCTTGGCCATGTCCACAGGAGGGACCCCAGCCGGCTCCCCAGAGCTGTCCAGTACGGAGAATTGTCAACAAGCTCCAGACCCCTTGGTCGCCCCCGACTGCGTTTCAAGGACGTGTGCAAACGTGACATGAAACTGGCAGACATTGACCACAACAACTGGGAGGAAGCTGCAAAAGACCGCAACGTTTAGAGGCACACTGTTGCCACAGGAACCCGCCGTGCCGAGGAGAAGCATATTTCCCTGTTGCAGGCGAGGAGACTAAATAGGAAACTGCGTGACGTGGGACCTGCTCTTGTGTCAGAACCCTCCCCATACGTCTGCGCCAACTGCACCAGAGATTGTCACTCCAGAGTGGGGCTGTACAGCCACAGCCGCCGCTGCAAGAAAGAATGAACTCCCCCAGGCGCAACCCACCTTCACTACTGACGGACGGATGCCTATGCTATGATATAATAATAAGACAATAATAATATAAACTAAGGAAATGGAGTGTGAACTAGATCCAAAAGTGTGTGTGGTGTGAGGCTATGTGTGTAGTTAGGTGAGGTGTGTGTTACCAAATGTTGATGAGAGCGAAGGAACACGGAAGCCCGTGGGGCAGGCAGATGATCCAGGTCAGGAGAGAAGCGTCAGAGTCCGGGGGTAAGCAAGGAATCGAGAATCAGGAAGCATGAGTGAGGTAGGGAAGAGTCCAGAGGAGTAACCAGGGAAAAGTGAGACGCACAGCTCATTTTTAAGATGACAGACGGTAGATCAAAGATTATATTCCGGCGCGGCATGGCGGGTTGTGACGGCTTATGAAGGCAGCACAATCATCACGGGCAGGTTCGCTGATTGCAGATTGTCTTCAGACGCGAAGAGGCACGCCCGCAGCGGAGAGAGCACACCGGTGGGTGTGGCCAGTGGTGCGGCCCGTGGTGCGCTCATCAGGACACAAAGATGAAGGCGCATTGGCCGTGAAAACCCTCAGCGATTTGGATTGTAAGAGGCGGGGAGCGAACCTGCAGGTTTCTGGCATAGCCACTCTACCCACTATGCCATTTCGCCCCTAAATGCCTGACAAAATTGTGGAACAGTTTTAGGACAACATTTCTCAACGAGCTATTGCAATTAATTTTGGGATTTCACCATCTACGGTCCATAATATCATCAAAGAGTTCCGAGAATCTGGAAAAATCTATGCACATGAGCGATGACATTACGGATCTTCGATCCCTCAGGTGGTACTGCATCAAAAAAGTAACATCAGTGTGTAAAGGATATCACCACTTCAGCTCAGGAACACTTCAGAAAACAACCGCCAGTAACTACAGTCGGTCGCCACATCTGTAAGTGCAAGTTAAAACTGTATTATGCAAAGCCAAAGCCATTTAGCAACAGCACCCAGAAACGCTGCCGGCTTCACTGGGCCCGAGCTCATCTAAGAAGGACTGATGCAAAGTGGAAACGTGTTCTGTGGTCTGACGAGTCCACATTTCAAATTGTTTTTAGGGACTGTGGACGTCATGTCCTCCTGAGCAAAGAGGAAAAGAACCATCCGGATTGTCATAGGCACAAAGTTCAAAGGCCAGCATCTGTGATGGTATGGGGGTGCATCAGTGCCCAAAACAGAGGCAACTTACACATCTGTGAAGGCACCATTAATGTTGAAAGGTCCATACAGGTTTTGGAGCAACATATGTTGTCATCCAAGCAACGTCATCATAAACGCCCCTGCTTATTTCAGCAAGACGATGCCTAGCCGTGTGCTACAACCGCGTGGCATTGTAGTAAAAGAGTGCGGGTACTAGACTGGCCTGCTTGTAGTCCAGACCTGTCTGCCATTGAATATATGTGGTGCATTATAAAGCCTAAAATACCACAACGGAGACCCGGACTGTTGAACAACTTAAGCTGTACATCAAGCAAGATTGGGAAAAAAATTCCATCTGAAAAGCTTCAAAAATTGGTCTCCTCAGTTCCCAAACGTTTGCAGAGTGTTGTTAAAAGGAAAGGCAATGTAACACAGTGGTAAAAATGCCCCTGTGCCAACTTTTTTGCAAAGTGTTGCTGCCATTAAATTCTAAGTTAATGATTATTTGCAAAAAAAAAACAAAGTTTCTCAGTTCAAACATTAAATATCTTGTCTTTGCAGTCTATTCAAATGAATATAAGTTGAAAAGGATTTGCAAATCATGTATTCTGTTTTAGTCTACGATCAAAATGACTACATGTCGCAGGCTGAAGCAAATTTTGTTTGACAGGAATTTTGAAATGTAATATTTATTCTACACATTTTTACAACATTAGAAACCAGTAGTAAATCAGAGGCTACTCAGAAGGTGAGACAACTCCTGGAAACGATTGGCTTTTAATGGCCAAAGGTATAAATGTGTGTTTCCAAGTTAAAGGAAATGGCAGGCTGTCTTCTTCTAATTGATTTATTACGATCTTTGGCAAGCTAGATAATGTTTGCTGTGGTCTGGAACAACATGGCACACAAACAACTATCTGAAATGCAGCCAATATTACTTACAGATAATTTGTCATGAGACATGTAAATATATAATATATACAAAGAGGATAAAGGATATCGAATGAGCTCAAATATACCTACAAACGAGGCATAATGATGCAATATGTACATACAGCTAGCCTAAATAGCATGTTAGCATTCATTAGCTTGCAGTCATCCACTGACCAAATATGCCTGATATTCAACATCAACAACGCTCACCTTTGGGCATTCACGCACAGTATAAAACATGTGGTGGACAAAATGAGACAAAGAAGGAGTGGAAGATTTTACATGTAGCACTCCAACAAGTCAATAACATCAACAAAGCGCACCTTTGGGCATTCACGCACAGTATAAAACATGTGGTGGACAAATTGAGACAAAGAAGGAGTGGAAGATCTTTACATGTAGCACTCCAACAAGTCAATAACATGAACAAAGGGCACCTTTGTGCATTTACGCACAGTATAAAACGTTTAGTGGACAAAATGAGACGAAGAAGAAGCGGATGATTTTACATGTAAACAAAGTGTTTAGTCCACACTATGGTGAGTTCGAGAACCGATGAAATTAATAGGACAAAACGATGTTCGCCAAACGCTCTCTTCAGTGAAGCATACACACAAACGTATGAACCAGTGAACTTTTTAACAATAGGGAAGGTCTGTGTCATGTTTGTCCTCAAACAAAAAAACATACTAAAACATCCCCAAAAATGTTCACCCCATCTCTTTGAATTTTCAATCCTTTTTTAAAAAAAAAAATAGGGCAGTGGTTCTTAACCTTGTTGGAGATACCGAACCCCACCAGTTTCATATGCGCATATGAAAAAAAATATATATAAAATATATAAATAAAATATATAGTTTTTCAAATTCAAGACAAAGTTATATGTTTTGTTTTACCGGTGCACAAACATCACCTTGTTAAAAACAAAAAAACAAAAACAACACAGTGCATGAACTCACAACAAAATACAAACCTGCAAATCAGAGTGACTTAGGGAGATGTTTTTATTTACATGATTGATTGATTGATTGAAACTTTTATTAGTAGATTGCACAGTACAGTACATATTCCGTCCAATTAACCACTAAATGGTAACACCCGAATACCTTTTTCAGCTTGTTTAAGTTGGGGCCCACGTTAATCAATCCATGGTACATGATGAGTCAGGTGTGTCTCGCCCTCCGCGGCGGAGGGTCCCCCGAACCCCCGAGGCCAACTCAAGGAACCCCTAGGGTTCGATCGAACTCAGGTTAAAGGGGAACATTATCACCAGACCTATGTAAGCTTCAATATATACCTTGATGTTGCAGAAAAAGGACCATATATTTTTTAAACCGATTTCCGAACTCTAAATGGGTGAATTTTGCTGAATTAAGCGCCTTTCTATTATTCGCTCTCGGGGCGATGACGTCAATCTGCCATTTTCTCAAACACATTACAAATATCGAGTCAAATCAGCTCTGTTATATTCCGTTTTTTTCGACCGTTTCCCGTACTTTGGAGACACCATGCCTCGTCGGTGTGTTGTCGGAGGGTGTACAACACGATCAGGGATGGATTCAAGTTGACTTACGTGGAGTGTGCATCGATTAGCACGGCATGCTAATCGACGCTAACATGCTATTTAGGCCAACTGTATATACATATTGCATCGTTATGCCTCATTTGTAGCTATATTTGCATCCGGCTTTTCCCTCCACCCACATTTAATGCCAAACAAACACTTACCAATCGACGGATTCAAGTTGCACCAGTGTCAAAAGATCCAAAAGTCCCTCGTCTGCACATTTTACCGGCGATGCTATGACAGACATGGCACAGAGATGTATGGATACCCTGCGACACTCAAAGCAGATGCATTTCCAACGATAAAGTCAACGAAATCACAAAGGGGAGTTTTGTTGATGTTATTGACTTATGTGCTAATCAGACAAATTCGGTCGCAGCATGGCTGCCAGTTAACCGATGCTAACATGCTATTTAGACTAGCTGTATGTACATTTGTAGCTATATTTACATCCAGCCTTTCACTCCACCCACATTTAATGCCAAACAAACACTTACCAATCGATGGAGTCAAGTTGCACCAGTGTCAAAAGATCCAAAAGTATCCTCGTCTGCACATTTTACCGGCGATGCTATGACAGACATGGCACAGAGATGTATGGATACCCTACGACACTCAAAGCAGATGCATTTCCAACGATAAAGTCAACGAAATCACAAATGGGAGTTTTGTTGGTGTTATTGACTTATGTGCTAATCAGACAAATTCGGTCGCAGCATGACTGCCAGCTAACCGATGCTAACATGCTATTTAGGCTAGCTGTATGTACATTTTTAGCTATATTTGCATCCAGACTTTCACTCCACCCACATTTAATGCCAAACAAATACTTACCAATCGACAGATTCAAGTTGCACCAGTGTCAAAAGATCCAAAAGTCCCTCGTCTGCACATTTTACCGGCGATGCTATGACAGACATAGCACAGAGATGTATGGATACCCTGCGACACTCAAAGCAGATGCATTTCCAACGATAAAGTTGACGAAATCACAAAGGTGAGTTTTGTTGATGTTATTGACTTATGTGCTAATCAGACATATTTGGTCGCGGCATGACTGCCAGCTAATCGTCGCTAACATGTTATTTAGGCTAGCTGTATGTAGCTATAATTGCATCCAGCCTTTCACTCCACCCTCATTTAATGCCAGACAAACACTTGCCAATCGACGGATTTAAGTTGCTCCTGCACATTTTACCGGCGATGCTACGACAGACATGGCACGGAGATGTATGGATACCCTGCGACACTCAATCCTCGGTTAGAAGGCAATCGCCGAATAGTTTCAATAGCTATTCGCTCAATAGCTTCAGTTTCTTCTTCAATTTCGTTTTCACTATCTGCCAACCATCCGTTTCAATACATGCGTAATCTGTTGAATCGCTTAAGCGGCTGAAATCCGAGTCTGAATCCGAGCTAATGTCACTATATCTTGCTGTGCTATCCGCCATGTTGGCATCATTAAATGACGTCACAGGAAAATGGACGATGGATTTAAAGATAGCGAAAATCAGGCACTTTAAAACCTTTTTTCGGGATATTCCGTGATGGGTAAAATTTTGAAAACAACTTCGAAAAATAAAATAAGCCACTGGGAACTGATTTTTATTGGTTTTAACCCTTCTGAAATTGTGATAATATTCCCCTTTAAGAACCACTGCACTAGGGTTAGTCAGACCATTAATGACATTGTTGTCTGACTCCACTGCCCTACACATGAACCAAAACATGAGATCACGTAAATTGCCACAGCAGGTGGGGACCCCAACACTGACAATCATTTGGTTTGCACTGCAGCGCCTTTTAATAGAAAACAAAGGCCCAAGCAGTAGACTATGGGGAAGCTAAACTAGGGTTACTCACAATTTGTGAGCATTTTGTCACTGTCTTGCAGGTAAAGGCGTGATGTACGCACACGACGACTCTGAATATCCAGATGACAGTTTTACCATCCAGCTAACTGACGGCCGACACCAAATCCAAAGACAGGTGACGGTGAAAGTACTACCAATCAACGACGAAACACCTCGTTTGATAAGGTTAGATTCCAGGCCAATTATGCATATTTTTAGAAAGCCCTTGTAAAACTGACGGATTCCTGTGACTTCTAGAAACATTGGACTGAAGGTGAAACCAGGAGAGGCCAGACTCATAACCAGCCGAACACTCTTTGCTCAGGACCGCGATACTCCGTCTTCACAGGTCTTGTACAAATTGACGAGAGTTCCGACGCAAGGATTATTACAGGTTAAGGTTGGTATTGGAACATAATAATATTTGTGTCAGGTTGAGCAGTTAATGGTCTTAATGTTGTGCTGGCCTGTCTCCTGGCATACATTGCACAAAGATGTGTGAAGTGAAGTGAATTATATTTATATAGCGCTTTTTCTCTAGTGACTCAAAGCGCTTTACATAGTGAAACCCAATATCACATTTTTACATTTAAACCAGTGCGGGTGGCAGTGGGAGCAGGTGGGCAAAGTGTCTTGCCCAAGGACACAACGGCAGTGACTAGGATGGCTGAAGCGGGGATTGAACCTGCAACCCTCAAGTTGCTGGCACGGCCGCTCTACTAACCGAGCCATACCGCCCCAAAACCAAAAACCAGTGAAGTCGGCATGTTGTGTAAAACGTAAATACAAACAAAATACATTGATTAGCAAATCCCTTTCAACCTATATTCAGTTGAATAGACCGCAAAGACAAAATACTTAACGTTCGAACTGGAAAACTTTATTTTTTTTGCAAATATTAGCTCATTTGGAATTTGATGCCTGCAACATGTTTCAAAAAAGCCGGCACAAGCTGCAAAAAAAAGACTGAGAGAGTTGAGGAATGCTCATCAAACGCTTATTTGGAACATCCCACAAGTGAACAGGCTAATTGGGAACAGGTGGGTGCCATGATTGGGTATTAAAAGCGGCTTCCGTAAAATGCTCAGTCGTTCACAAACAAGGACGGGGCGAGGGTCACCACTTTGTGAACTAATGCGTGAGCAAATTGCCGAACAGTTTAAGAACAACATTTCTCAACAAGCTATTGCAAGGAATTTAGGGATTTTACCATCAACGGTGCGAAATATCATGAAAAGGTTCAGAGAATCCGGAGAAATCACTGCATGTAAGCGATGATATTGCAGACCTTCGATCCCTTAGGCGGTACTGCATCAAAAAGCGACATCAGTGTGTAAAGGATATCACCACATGGGCTCAGGAACACTTCAAAACACCACTGTCAGTATTTACAGTTTCTCACTACATCTGTAAGTGCAAGTTAAAACGCGACTATGCAAAGCTAAAGCTATGAATCAGAAAAGTTACCCATGCCTTAGGCACTAATACACCCCCATACCATCACGGATTCTGGCTTTTGAACTTAGTGCCGAACAGTCCGGATGGTTCTTTTCCTCTTTGGTCTAGAGGACACGACGTCCACAGTTTCCAAAAATGTGGACTCGTCAAATCACAGAACACTTTTACACTTTGCCTCCATCCATCTTAGATGAATTCTGGACCAGCGAAGCCGGCGGCGTTTCTGGGTGTTGTTGATAAATGGCTTTTGCTTTCTCAGAGTAGTGTTTTAATTTGCACTTACATATGTAGCTATAAACCGTAGTTACTGACAGTGGTTTTCTAAAGTTTTCCTGGGCCTGTGTGGTGATTTCTTTTACACACTGATGTTGTTTTTTGATGCAGTACCGCCTGAGGGATCGAAGGTCCCAGACCTGCCAATTGTTTCCAAAAACAATTTGAAATATGGACTCGTCAGATCACAGAACACTTTAACACTTTGCCTCCATGCATCTTAGACGAGTTCTGGACCAGCGAAGCCGGCGGCGTTTCTGGGTGTTGTTGATAAATGGCTTTTGCTTTCTCAGAGTAGTGTTTTAACTTGCAATTACAAAGGTAGCTATAAATCGTACAGTAGTTACTGACAGTGGTTTTCTAAAGTCTTCCTGAGCCTGTGTGGTGATTTCCTTTACACACTGATGTTGGTTTTTGATGCAGTACCGCCTGAGGGATCGAAGGTCACAGACCTGCCAATTGTTTGCAAAAACAATTTGAAATATGGACTCGTCAGATCACAGAACACTTAAAAACTTTGCCTCCATCCATCTTAGATGAGTTCTGGACCAGCGAAGCTGGCGGTGTTTCTGGGTGTTGTTGATAAATGGCTTTTGCTTTCTCAGAGTAGTGTTTTAACTTGCACTTACATATGTAGCTATAAACCGTAGTTACTGACAGTCGTTTTCTAAAGTCTTCCTGGTCCTGTGTGGTGATTTCCTTTACACACTGATATTGGTTTTTGATGCACTACCGCTTGAGGGATCGAAGTTCACAGACCTGCCACTTGCGTGCAGTGACTTCTACAAATTCTTTGAACATTTTGATGATATTACAGACCGTAGATGGTGAAATCCCTAAATTCCTCGGTTGAAAAATGTTCTTAAACTGCTGATCGATTTGTTCACGCATTTGTTTGGCAACGTGGTGACCCTCGCCCCGTTCTTGTTTGTGAATGAGTGAGCATTTCATGGAAGCTGCTTTCATGGCACCCACCTGTTCCCAACTAGCCTGTCCACCTGTGGGATGTTCCAAATAAGCGTTTGATGAGCATTCCTCGACTTTTTTTGCCACTTTTGCCAGCTTCTTTGAAACATGTTGCAGGCATTAAATTCCAAATGAGCTAATATAACAAAAAATAACAAAAGTTTACCAGTTTGAACGTTAAGTATCTTGTCTTTGCCGTCTATTCAACTGAATATAGGTTAAAAAAGATTTAAAAATCATTGTATTCTGTTTTTATTTACCATTTTTACAACGTGCCAACTTCACTGGTTTGGGGGTTTTGTCTTTTCTTAAGTGTGACTTTTTTTTTTTTTTACTCAGCATGCGGAAGACTGGGTTTCGCTGCCGGGTAAAGGAAACTTTTCCCAGGAAACAGTGGATGTGAATCATCTGCAATACGTGCACCGAAACCCGTTTGGTAACACCACCCGGGACTTCTTCGCTTTCTACTTATACGACGGAAGGAATGAGTCTCCCTTGCAGCAGTTCAACATATCCATCAAACACGTGAAAAAGGGTATCTCGATTTATTGCATAAAACAGTCGCCCACACTATTTACATTTTAATTTTTGTTTGTTATCAGGAAATATTGCCGTCTTGGTCAGGCCTGTGAACGTCAGCCGCGGCGGTTGCGTGGTTCTTACCACCGATGCACTGTTTGCTACGGATGGTACGGACAAGCCCGAGGAGCTGGTGTTCCTGGTCACCGCCCCGCCTGCTCATGGGTATCTGGAGAACGTCAAGGATCCCGGTGTGACCATCTCCACCTTCAGCCAGATAGACGTGGCATCGAACACCGTGGCCTACGTGCACGACAAGAGTGCTGGCACTTCCAACGTAACTGTCCAGTAAGTCTTGAAACATTCACCCTTAGGCTGGATATTTATGGTCTTCTCCTCGCAATGCTTACCACCAGACCCTGTGTCTCTGGGCATCAATTGGGTTCTCTGGACAATAAGACTGTAGTTAAAGTTAAGTTAAGTTAAAGGGGAACATTATCACCAGACCTATGTAAGCGTCAATATATACCTTGATGTTGCAGAAAAAAAGACAGTATATTTTTTTAACTGATTTCGGAACTCTAAATGGGTGAATTTTGGCGAATTAAACGCCTTTCTATTATTTGCTCTCGGAGCGATGACATCACAACATCATGCCTTGTCATGTGTTGTCGGAGGGTGTAACAACACAATCAGGGACGGATTCGAGTTGATTTACGTAGAATGTGAATCGATTAGCACGGCATGCTAATCGATGGTAACATTCTATTTAGGCTAGCTGTATGAACATTTGTAGCTATATTTGCATCCAGCGTTTCCCTCCACCCACATTTAATGCCAAACAAACACTTACCAATCGACTGATTTAAATTGCTCCAGTGTCACAAGATGCGAAAGTCCCGATCGTTTGGTCTGCACATTTTACCGGCGATGCTAAGGCAGACATGGCACAGAGATGTATGGATATCCTGCAGATGCATTTGCAACGATAAAGTCAACGAAATCACAAAGGTGAGATTTGTTGATGTGATATACTTATGTGCTAATCACACATATTTGGTCGTGGCATGACTGCCAGCTAATCGATGCTAACATGCTATTTAGGCTAGCTGTATGTACATTTGTAGCTATATTTGCATCCAGCCTTTCTCTCCATCCACATTTAATGCCAAACAAACACTTACCAATCGACGGATTTAAGTTGCTCTGGTGTCACAAGATGCGAAAGTCCCGATCGTTTGGTCTGCACATTTTACCGGCGATGCTAAGGCCGACTTGGCACAGAGATGTATGGATATCCTGCAGATGCATTTCCAACGATAAAGTCAACGAAATCACAAAGGTGAGTTTTGTTGATGTTATTGACTTATGTGCTAATCAGACGTATTTGGTCGCGGCATAACTGCCAGCTAATCGATGCTGACATGCTATTTGGGCTAGCTGTATGTACATTTGTAGCTATATTTGCATCCAGCCTTTCGCTCCACCCACTATTAATGCCAAACAAACACTTCCCAATCGACGGATTTAAGTTGCTCCAGTGCCACAAGATGCGAAAGTCCCGATCGTTTTGTCTCCACTTTTTACCGGCGATGCTAAGGCAGACCAGGCACAGAGATGTATGGATATCCTGCAGATGCATTTCCGATGATAAAATCAACAAAATCACAAAGGTGAGTTTTGTTGATGTTATTGACTTATGTGCTAATCAGACATATTTGGTCAGGGCATGACTGCCAGCTAATCGATGCTAACATGCTAGTTAGGCTAGCTGTATGTACATTTCTAGCTATATTTGCATCCAGCGTTTCCCTCCACCCACATTTAATGCCAAACAAACACTTACCAATCGACTGATTTAAGTTGCTCCAGTGTCACAAGATGCGAAAGTCCCGATCGTTTGGTCTGCAAATTTTACCGGCGATGCTAAGGCAGACGTGGCCGAATAGCGTCAATAGCTATTCACTCAGTAGCTTCAGTTTCTTCTTCAATTTCGTTTTCGCTTTCTGCCTCCATACTCCAACCATCCGTTTCAATACGATAGTCACACACACACTAGGTGTGGGGAAATTTGCCCTCTGCATTTGACCAATCATTTTGTTCACCCCCTGGGAGGTGAGAGGAGCAGTGAGCAGCAGCGGTGGCCGCACCCGGGAATAATTTGTGGGGATTTAACCCCCAATTCCAATTCTTGATGCTGAGTGCCAAGCAGGGAGGTAACGGGTCTCATTTTAATTGTTTTTGGTATGACTCGGCCGGCGTTTGAACTCAAAACCTACCGATCTCAGGGCGGAAACTCTAACCCAGGACCGTTGAGCTTTTCTTTCTTTATGCTGTCCTCCTGATTGATTGCAGGTGCGCTGATCGCTGACCGAATGCAGCTGCGGCGAAGCGTGGGTGTGCCCTGGCGTACTGCCAGATAGAGTGTTGGAGGATCTTGTTGCGGGAGAATTGAGGGTTCGAAGTTGGGCCGTGACAAAACCATCTGAAAACCAGTTGGCAATCGCTAGACATATGTTTTGAAATATTTCCCTGATCTCTCGCCTGTAAAAGATGAAGCAACATAAACTTTTTTTTAAAAGATGGCGCAAGAAAGAATAGACCACTTGCAAAACTGCCGTTTTTGTTTGCCTCTGGACCCGCAAACGAGGTTTCAAATGTGTCCTGAACCGAATGTTGTTTGGTTTCCATTGCCCTGAAAGAGGGTTAGGGTTCGGCTCAAAATTAGCAATGAAGTTGACGTATAAAAAAGGGATCTTGTTTTTGCTTCTGTTTCTTTTAGGTTTGTCGTCAGCAACAATGAGACGAGCCAAAGAGGAATTTTAGAAGTTGTAGTGACAACGGCGGATGGTTTACCGCCGTCGTTAACCAACAAGGGCCTGGTAGTCATTCGAGGGTTGTCAACGGTCTTGAGTCCGGAGCACCTCTCCATGTTCGACCCCGACACCTCTCCTGGCTCCTTGACCTTCCACATTCGGAATCCCCCCTTCCACGGCGTCCTGGTTTTGCGCGACACCCCGCTGACTACCGGCTCCATTTTCACCCAGCAAGATGTGGAGAAGCTGGAGGTGACGTACAAACACAACGGCGAGGCTTCCGAGATCGACCATTTTGAGTTTTCCGCCACAGACGGCACCAATCGCGGCGTCCTCTTAGACGGGCAGTTACGAACGGAACCTTTTTTGTTCACCATTCAGGTAAAAACGATGAATGTTTTCGGAATTTTCAGTTGAAGTATAACGTTGTTTTGTTTCTAGATCAAACCCGTACCTACGTCACATCCAGAAATTGCGATGCGGCTTCTCCTTTGGAAAGCAGAGCTTCTAAGTGACGGACGATATGGAATCTTTCTGTCGTCTTGCGAGATGAAATCTCAAAACCGCAAAGAAGAGCCGCTGACAATTTCTATCATTCGGCAGCCGTATTTTGGCTACCTGGAAAATATGACGACGGGTCAGGGAGCGGTTCTGGTTCTTGTTGTGGTATCAACGCGGATTGTAATTTTTCTTTCCTCGCAGGTGGTTTTGCTCGTCGGCGCATTGCTCAAACGGAACTGAAAAGGAAAACTGTCGCATACATCATCGATCCACAAATGGAGTCTCTGATGGACACCTTGAAGTTTAGGGTGTGCGGTCCTAAAAACAACGCCGGGCCTTCTCAGATGTACGCCAAAAAATACAAATACAATTACAAACAGTAATTTGGAATTTGATGTATGTATGTATTTTTGCAGACTTCAACTGAGCTGGTCCAGCATTGAACTGGCTAAGTCTGAGTACTCTGTGTGCGAGGATGACAAAATGGTCATGGTGGAGATCATCCGCAAAGGATACATAGCGGAGTCGTCGTATATCACCGTCAAGGCGAGTACCTCCTTTGTCGGCTCATGTGGTACTTACTAAAGTATTTTATACGGTAAATGTAAGACTGTGTAAATACAATAGAAAAAAACGTTATTCAATCTCTTCATACCTTTCTTGAGTCTTTCCCACAGAGACCTAAATTCTAAATGTGATGAAATAATATACAAAACGGGAAACCAGTGAAGTTGGCATGTTGTGTAAATGGTAAGTAAAAACAGAATACAATTATTTGCAAATCCTTTTCAACCTATATTCAATTGAATAGACTTCGAGAAGAGATACTTAACGTTCGTGTTATGTACGGCGGGGGAAGGAGACGACTCCACGGCAGAAATCAGTTCATCAGGTTTATTTAACCTATTGATGAATGTGTGGGATGTGTATGCTACTCTAAGTGATAGGTGCAAAGCGATGTGTAAAATAAACCATGTAAATGTTACCAAGGTTTGTTGGATGTATCTTTCGTCAGACCAAAGGGCAAGTTAAGAAGGCAGTTCGTGGGCAGGCAAGCGGTGGGGGACTGGAGAGGAGCAACAATGTCCATGTCCAAGCAGAGGTCGAGGATCTCGGGGAAGGTAGTTCGGAATCCCAAGGGCGGTCGAGACACACTGCTCGATCATGGAAAACGGGGGATTTACTGCGGGAGACACAATGTACATAAACACGGGAACAGGGAAGGGTACGGAGAGAAAGAGCAAGTACGAGGAAAGGAAGCCAGAAACGGGATGCTTACTGCGAGAGTGAACTATGTTCCTGCATAGGATCTTCGGGTCCGCGGGTCTTTATGCTGCCTGCCCTCATTAGTCCCACGTGCGCTGATTAGTGATTGTCTGCAGATGACGTGCCCGGGCCGTGACAGATCGAACTGGAAAAGGTTATTTTTTGCAAATATTAGCTCATTTGGAGTATGATACCTGCAACATGTTTCAAAAAAGGTGGCAACAAGTGGCAAAAAAGATTGAGAAAGTTGAGGAATGCTCATCAGACACTTATTTGGAACATCCCACAGGTGAACAGGCTAATTGGGAACAGGTGGGTGCCATGATTGGGTATAAAAGCAGCTTCCATGCTTACTTGCTTATGGTTGTCCATCGATTCGATGATGACCATCTTCTTTTATTTGTGAGTCTGCTGATGTTTGAACAGTCCGATCCTGGATCCACAGATACAGTTACAGACCGGGCATGTGAAAGAGGTGCTGGGGGGAGCAGGGGTGGCTTGGCGAGCATGCCTCTTCGCACGCTTTGCTGCACGGTGTTGTGTGCGCTGTTCCTCTATATCAATGGTTCCCAAACTTTTGCAGGCTGGCGCCCCCTTGGCTCCCCAGTGAATTCCTAGCGCCCCCCCCCCAACAGACACATATGGAAACAAACACCTCTTTCTTGATATTTGGTATGCTGCAATTTGAAAAGAGAAAGGTTAAACACAAATGTGTATTTCACAAATAAAACCCAATTTAGTAAACCAATTTATTTTTTAGCAGTTTTAACTGTTTCAGCAACATAGAATGGTAAATAAACATTCCACCAGTAACTTTCATTGTCTCACACTTAATCTTAATGGGATGGATGTGCTTGGTGCAGGGACATAAGCTTCTCAACATCAGGCTGGAACTCACTAAGAAGAAGTCGTAGATCCCCGCGGTCAGTAATTTTCAGTCGGTTTCTTTGCTTGGAAAGAAGCAAGGCGACTGCACTGAAGCCCCGTTCTACTAAATATGATGTTGGGAAGGCAATAAAGTACATCTTGACCTTGTTCCACAGCACTTGATAGCAGTCAGAGATTTTTTTTTGTAACCAAAAATCTTGATATGACTTTTTGAAAATTCTGAACATTACAAGCTTGAAATTACAAACCTGAGCTTTTGCTTTTGTAGTCTATGCTGTCGGATCTGACTGGGCCAGAGCGGCGTGTGGTAACCGGACACTGATGCGTCGTCCACTGACTCGTCCTGCTGCATGTGTTGTGTATAAATCGTCAAACAAACGTTCGAAATTCTGACTTCGACTTCGGACTGCCGCCCCCCTACCGCCCCCTTCTTCCTCACCGCCCCCCCAGATCTTTCCACCACCCCCAGGGGGGCGGTACCGCCCACTTTGGGAACCACTGCTCTATATAATCCACTCCCTGTGAGGAGTGGGAGCGCCAGAGGTCTCGGCAGGAAGCAAGTTCCTCCAGTGAAGAGGGGTTGATCTGGCATCTCTTCAGTGTGATCTTCATTTGGTCTTTGAACCGCTTCTTCTGCCCACCAGCACTGCGTTGGCCTAGGTGTAACTGACCATAGAGGATTCTGCGTGGGACTCTATGGCTGGGCATGCCCCAACCACCTGAGTTGATGTTGGGTCATGATGGACTCCACACTGCAGCTGCCTGCCCTCTCCAGCACTTCTGTGTGCGGCACTCTGTCCTTCCATGTGATGCCAAGGATTTTCTGCAGACATCTTACATGGAAAGTCTCCAGGCTTCTCAGATGGCGGCTGTAGATAGTCCATGCCTCACATCCGTACAGTAATGCAGTGATGTATACTGCTCTGTAGACCAGCACTTTGGTGTGGAGTTTGAGGTTGCTGTTCTGAAAAACCCTTCTCCTTAGAAGACCAAAAGATGCTGATGCTTGCTTGAGGCGGTTCTGGATCTCGTCATCCATTGAGTAGGTGTCAGACATTATGCTCCCCAGGTATTTGAAGGTGGGCACCGTGAGCAGTTGTTGCCTTGTTGCTGTGAGGGTTATTGTGGGGTTTTGTGGGAGGTCAGCACTAGACTGACAGAGTACCTCTGTCTTCTGGGTGTTGATCGTCAGTCCCATTCTGGTATATGCAGTTACAACTGCCAAGAGGATGTTTTGCAGAGCCTGTGGTGTATGGGCAACCAGGGCAGAGTCATCGGCGTATTGCAGCTCAATGATGGTCTCCGAGGTCAGCTTGGTAGTTGCCTGTAGCCTCCTGATGTTACACAGGTTACCATCAAGCCTGAAGTGCATGAGTCTATGGTAACTCCAGCCTGCTCCTCCATCCCCCTACGTAGCAGTGTTGTGACACAGACGAGGAATATGTTGAAGAGAACTGGAGCCAGCACACAGCCCTGCCTCACTCCAGATTTCACACCAAAGGGATCTGAGCTGTGTCTTCCCACTACCACTCGGGGCATCATTCCAGAATGGAACTGTGCAAGGATGGTGAGAAACTTGGGTGGACACCCAAATCTCTTCAGGACTTGCCACAGTAAGTCCATGTTCACTGTGTCAAATGCCTATGAAAGGTCGACAAACGCAATGAACAAGTCCTTGTGCTGCTCCCGGCATTTCTCTTAGAGCTGACGTGTCACAAAGATCATGTTAACTGTCCCCCTGTCCTTCCGAAAACCACACTGCGACTCTGGGGTGACCCGTTCTGATATTGCGGGGATGAGTCTGCGAAGCATGACCTTGGCAAGGACCTTTCCAGCAATGGCCAACAGAGAGATACCCCTACTATTGGAGCAGATGGATTTGTCTCCTTTGTTCTTGTAGATGGTCACAATGTTGGCATCTTTCCACTGTTGCGGGACACACTCTCGTCTCCACACCTCTGAAATGTAGACATGCAGTGTCCGTGTACAGAGGTAGCCTCCTTCCTTGCCAGATCTCGACCTCCCCCCAACCTTCAAAGAAATCCTGCATGCAGTCAAAACCCTGAAAAACAATAAATCCCCTGGACCTGACAGCATCCCGGCTGAACTTCTCAAGGAAGGAGGCTACCTCTGTACACGGACACTGCATCTTTACATTTCAGAGGTGTGGAGACGAGAGTGTGTCCCGCAACAGTGGAAAGATGCCAACATTGTGACCATCTACAAGAACAAAGGAGACAAATCCATCTGCTCCAATAGTAGGGGTATCTCTCTGTTGGCCATTGTAGGGAGCTCTGCAAGGAAAGTTGGGTCCACTGGGGTGGGCTGGTTGAGCACGGTGTTAAAATGCTCAGCCCACCGCTCCACTATCATAGCCTGATCCTTGATTAAAGATGTTCCATCAGCAGATCTAACAGGTGCCAGGGAGCAGTTTCTGGAGCCGTAAATGATTTTCACTGCATCATAGAAACCGTGCATATCATTTCTATCAGCGTGAGACTGAATTTCATTGGCCTTTGAGATCCACCACTCATCTTTCAGTTTTCTGAGAGTTTTTTGGGCCTCAGAACGAAGGGCTTGCCATTGCTTTTTATGGAATTGGGATTGTGGGTTGTTCAGGGTGGCTCTGTGTGCCTTGTGCATTCTGTACAGGAGGGTGGAGATCTCTCCAGCATTCTGGTCAAACCAGTCCTGGTGTTTCTTAGTTTTGAAACCAATGGCTTGGGCTGCAGTGTCAAAGAGGATGGTGGATAGGGAAGTCCACTTCTCATCCATCCCAGACTCTGAGGTGATCAGTGGCTCAATGTCTGCCAGCTTCTCAGCTAGG
Organism: Nerophis ophidion; assembly: GCF_033978795.1. NCBI lineage: Eukaryota > Metazoa > Chordata > Actinopteri > Syngnathiformes > Syngnathidae > Nerophis > Nerophis ophidion. The sequence continues at coordinate 354,441 of NW_026906982.1, read as the reverse complement.
GAGCGACGGAAGTTGTCACGGGTGTCGCTGCTGGAGAGTCTGGCACAGTTGAGTGTTTTCCTCTTAGATGCAGCGTGACGTGTTAGGGGCCGGACATGCATTCTGACCTTTGTCAGAATCATGCAGTGGTCGGTCCAGCAGTCAGCCCCTCGCATAGCTCTTGTAATGAGCACGTCCTTGAGGTCAGCCCTCTTCACGATCGCAAAGTCGATCAGGTGCCAGTGTTTGGACCTGGGATGCATCCAGGATGCCTTATATTTGTTCTTTTGTTGGAAGATGGTGTTTGTGATGGTAAGATCGTGTTCCGCACAGAGACTAAGGAGTCTCATGCCATTGGGGTTGACTTTTCCAATGCCGTGGGCGCCTATCACACCATTCCAGTTTTGCGTGTTCTTTCCGACTCTTGCATTGAAATCACCAAGCAGAATGATTTTGTCACTCCTCGGGATGTGACTGAGGATGTCATCGAGTGCCTGGTAGAAGCAATCCTTCTCTTCATCATTGGATGGCAGAGTTGGTGCATAGGCACTTACCAAAGTGACATGTCTGCATTTTGCAAGGGGGATGCGGAGAGTCCTGACCCTTTCACTGACACCCACTGGTGATTCTGTTAGCTTGAGCAGAAGGCTGTTCTTGATTGCAAAACCAACTCCGTGAAGGTGTGGTCCGCCCATGGGGTATCCTTTCCAAAAGAATGTCCAACGTTTTAAGAAAAATATTTCTCAACAAGCTATTGCAAGGAATTTAGGGATTTCACCGTCTACGGTCTGTAATTTCATCAAAAGGTTCAGAAAATCTTGAGAAATCACTGCACGTAAGCGATGATATTTCAGACCTTAGATCCCTCAGGCGGTACTGCATCAAAAAGCGACATCTTTGTGTAAAGGATATCACCATCTGGGCTCAGGAACACTTCAGAAAACCACTGTAAGTAACTACAGTTTGTCGCTACATCTGTAAGTGTAAGTTACAACTCTACTATGCAAAGTGAAAGCCATTTACCAACAACACCCAGAAAAGCTGCCAGCTTTACTGGGCCCGAGCTCATCTAAGATGGACTGATGCAAAGTGGAAAAGTGTTCTGTGGTCTGACGAGTCCACATTTCAAAAATTTTTTGTAAACTGTCAATGTCGTGTCCTCTGGAACAAAAAGGAAAAGAACAATCTGGAGTGTTCAAGGCACAAAGTTGAAAAGCCTACATCTGTGATGGTATGGGGGTGTATTAGTGCCCAAGGCATGGGTAACTTACACATCTGTGAAGACACCAATAATGCTGAAAAGTACATACAGGTTTTGGAGCAACTTATGTTTAATTCCAACCAAAGTTATTCTGGACGCCCCTGCTTATTTCAGCAAGACAAAGCCAAGCCACGTGTTACAACAGCGTGGCTTCATAGTAAAGGAGTGCGGGTACTAGACTGGCCTGCCTGTAGTCTAGACCTGTCTCCAATTGAAATTGTGTGGCAAAATATGAAGCCTAAAATACCACAAGAGACTGTTGAACAACTTAAGCTGTACATCAAGCAAGAATGGGAAAGAATTCCATCTGAAAAGCTTCAAAAATTGGTCTCCTCAGTTCCCAAAAATTTACTGAGTGGTGTTAAAAGGAAAAGCCATGTAACTTTGTGGTAAAAATGCCCCTGTGCCAACTTTTTTGCAATGTGTTGCTGCCATTAAATTCCAAGTTGCAAAAAAAACAACACGTTTCTCAGTTTCAACAATAAATATCTTGTCTTAGCAGTCTATTCAATTGAATATAAGTTGAAAAGGATTTGCACATCATTGAATTTTTTTTTTTTTTTTTTGCGATTTACACAACGTGTCAACTTCACTGGTTTTGGGTTTTGTATTTATAGTCACGGTGGAGAGCGGGGTTTGGCGCGAAGCAATGGGCCAAACATTTAATGATAGTCAACATGAGCAGCTAATCTTTGCCAAATTGCAACAGTAGTGTGTGTGTGAGTTGTGTGTGTTATGTAAAGTTGTACTTTTCGTCAGTGGTCCCCAACTACCGGGCCGTGGCCCGATTGGTACCGGGCCGCAGAATAATTTTTTATTAATTTTTATTTAAAAAAAAAAAAATATATATATATATATATATATTATTTTTTTTTATTAAATCAACATAAAAACACAATATACACTTACAATTAGTGCACCAACCACAAAAACTCCCTTTTTCATGACAAAGAAAAAAAATTAAAAAAAATTAAAATAGACCCCCCCCTCGGGCCGCGGGACAAATTATTAAGCGTGGACCGGTCCGCGGATACAAAAAGGTTGGGGACCACTGCTTTACGTCATTACACTCTCAAAGACGGAAGAAGGCTGCGTATATTGTGTGCAACACTTTAGAAAGTTTGCGCCCTCTGGACTTCCAGGTAATGGTTGGTGCCAACCCTCCCTTTAAATTAATTTTATGTCACATTTAATGTTATATTTAAACGTACATATTAAATTCAGCTATATGTAATTCACTTAAATTAGGTCACATTTGATTAAATCTAAATATTAACCTTGGATTAACCTTCGACTAACCTTTATTTGTATTTTTCTACTGTATATCTTTTAGTTAAGACAATTGCTGTAATATAATGTTGATATATGGATACCTTGTAATTTTCCATTGTTTCCTTTCTAACAGGTGAAGGAGGTGACTGCAACGGCAGGGATAGATTTTCTCTTAAGTACTTATTCTCTAGTGCAGTTCGACCCAGGTACAGTAGGCTCGACCCAGGATTCGGGGGATGGTGGGTTATCCTGGGTTCCATTGTTCTTAGTCGGAACTTTGGTGGGTGGGTGGGTTGCATCGGGCGGAAAAGGGTCGGACCGGTGGATGGGAGAGAAGAGATTACCTTTGTAAACCTTAAGTTAATGGATTTTTTTCTGGTCTGTCTCATTCAGGGGTCTCTAGAAAGATATGGAAAATTGAACTCCTTCAGGATCAACTTGAAGAAGCGGATGAAATATTTGACGTTTTTCTGGTTCAGCCAGAGAGCACCGTTATTGGCCGCATCAATAAAGCTCACGTTACCATTAACGACTCAAAAAAAGGTCAACAAAATATGTTTTTTAAGTATTCAGTTTGCATTTTCTGAGGATTTTTTGGAATACAAACCCATAACACCCCAGATTTTTGTACAGGAAACCAGGACAGAAACAGGGGAAAAGATGTTCGTGGTCCTAAATATGTTCAGTGTGCATCCCTTGGTGCGGAATCGGTCCGCAATACCAATCACGGCTGCAACTCAAAGCCTAAAATGGACCTTTTCAAAAAGGACGTCAGATTTGATGGCAAATCGGTAAGTCTTTCTAGAAAGTATTAGTTTTTCTAGTTCTAAAGTCTGTTCTTTATTTTCAGAATGGTAATATCCAAGGGGAAAATAATGCCTTGCTGACAACAAAAGGAAGGAAAGCAAAGGTCCGTCTTCTTAGCAGGTTGGACAAGCGTGGACCTCAAAACCCCCTTGCCAAACCTGGAAAAAGTCAAGTTACCAATGGACGAGTGAGTGAAATCAAGTGTTCTCAGAAATTGTATGAGATTGCAAGTATTTTATGTCTGCCCGGTTGTGACTTTTGCTGGTGACTCCGCTTCCCAGTTCTATTTTCTTGTTTTTCTGTTTTAGTTAAATGGTAAATGGGTTACACTTGTAAAGCACTTTTCTACCTACAAGGTAGTCAAAGTGCTTTGACACTATTTCCACATTCACTCATTCACACACTGATAGCGGGAGATGCCATGCAAGGCCCTAACCACGATTCACCAAGAGCAAGGGTGAAATGTCTTGCTGAAGAACGCAACAGACGTGACTAGGTTGGTAGAAGCTGGGGACTGAATCAGGAACCCTCAGGTTTCTGGCACGGCCACTCTCCCAACTGTGGCACGCCGTTCCCCCTTTTAAGTTTATGATAGCGAAGAAAACCAGATGTTTTAGGCCATCTCTTCCAGGGTTTTACAGGGACAGTTTGTACTGTATCTCAAAATACGTGTCCGTTGAGGTAGTAGGTTCTATGTCATAGGGGCGCTGTGGCCCAATCATCGACTTGACTCTCCCCGGCTACTTTGTTCTGCTCCTCCTAAGGGATCCTGAGCCATTTCCTGGCCAGTTGAGAGATATGGTCCGTCCAAAATGTCTTGGGCCTTCCCTGGTGTTGGTGTCATCCAGGGGGCATCATGACCAGATACCTGCTATACTCATCTGTCATCTTTCCATCTGGAGGAGCAATGCCTTTGATCCGTGTTCTTACAGAATGACAGACCTTCTCACCATATCTCTAAGAAAGAGCTCTGCTACCCTACAGCAGAAAGTCACTTTGGCCGGTTGTACTCGTGGTATTGTCTGTTTGGTCACTACTCAAATCTCATGACCATATCTGAGAGTAGGAATGTAGATTGTGAGCTATACCTTTCAGGTCAGCACCCTCTAACTCCCTCAGTCCCTCACCAAGAAAGGAGTTTGCATGAGTGCAGATTGTCCACCCATTTGCCAGTCAAACTTCTGTCTATCCATTCCTCTCTCACTCCTCTCTCACTTGAACTCCTCCCCTTGGGGCAGTATCTATCCCTAACCTAAAGATGGCCCTCCACCACTCCAAGCCAGCAGAACCACTTCTGCAAAAAGGAGACGTAATCCTGCAGTCACAAAACTGAATCCTCTCAATGCTCTGGCTCTCCTCAGAAATTATGTCCAAAAAAGTTATGAACAGAATTGTTGACAAAGAGCAACCCTGGCGAAGAAATGGAAATGGGTACGATTTACTTCCATCATTGCAGACCAAGTTCTGACACTGGTCATCCATTGAGCGGACCGCGAGAACCAGCTCATGCTCCTTCAGAGAGGTGGTATTCTGAGTCCCGAGATCTAACCTCTACAGCCGAGGATCGAACGAATGTCTCTACTTTTGACTGTCACCCAACTTTCAATGCACCCAACTTCTTTGGCCCAACCTATGATTGGTGAGCCCATTGGAGGGGGGACCCAAGTTGACTCTTTGGCAGCCAGGCACTACCTAAAGGCCTGGTTCCAAAAGGGGGACTCGCCAAGCCGCTGCATGCGAGCAAGGGAAACCTCTGTCCATGTTTGTGTCTCATCATAGAGGCCTTTTAAACAACTCTTAGTCTGGTCCCTAACCTAGCATGCGTTTGTCTTGTGAGACCCAACCAGGGGCGTCAATGCCCCGACAACTCAGATTATCGGGACACGCAAACTCCCCTACCACGATCAGGTGTTACCTTATATAGATAGCCAGGATTGATTTTTTTATCCTGTAAAAGTAGATGTGTTGTATCCTAACGTGTGATTTTATTTTTCTTTATCACCCCCAAAATCACGATCCAGAATCACTTTTCCTTATCCCATTTCTGACATTTTCACATTTTTTTATCAATACCCACCCATCATTTTTAACTATGTTATTGGCAGGGCTTTAGAACCCTGTCAGTCAAATTTCTGGGATTAGTAACTAACTAACTAACTAACTAACTAACCGTTAAAAAAAAAAATCACAATTTTAAGACAAGACTGACACACCTTAAAAGCAATCAAAAGACCTGATACTACTGTCTGTAGAGACTCCCTGAATTGACCAATACGATACACAAGCGGTATGACATACTTGTTGCACAATTGCCTTTGTCTGTCTGTTCCCAAAACAGAAAAGAAAAACCCGTATTTGTCCTCGGGGTTGGACTTTCCACAATGGTCACTGCTACATCCTGGACAAGAACCACAAAACCTCATGGAGCACTGCGAGTCACAACTGTAAAGTGAGGTAAGTATGTACAAATTTGCTAAAAATATTTTGGTTTCGTCATCCATCCAGACATTTTCTACCGCTTGTCCCTTTTGGGTCGCGGTGGGTGCTGGAGCCTATCTCAGCCGCAATCAGGCGGAAGGCAGGATGCACCCTGGACAAGTTGCCCCTCATCGCAAAATGCATTTAAATATCACTCTTCTAGTCATTGTATTCTAAGGGTATTGAATCAAATGCAAATGGAATGTTTGGATTGACTTAGAAAGTTTCGCCTCTCATCCAAGCAGGATTCATCAGTTAATGCGCCCAGACTTAGATAGGACACCTTAAGTGTTAAAGGATGTTGCTGAATGTCAGGTTTTAGGCTCAGTCCGAATACTCCCCCTTACCAATCAGATCACAAGGAGTTGACAGTAGCCATCAACGACTGTAATTGGATACTCACTTGTCAGTCCCAAGTGAGTATCCAATCACTAGCTGTGATTTCCGAAAGCAGGGAGTGGCGCGGGAGCCATACCCGGTTAGCAGAAAAATTGCCGGTACGCACATTTTTAACCCACGAAGAAGGTGAACAAAAGGTTGATTAAGTGGCAGATACGTATATGCAAGGGCATTTTCAAGAAAGGTATTGAAAGAGAAACTGGATCTGGTGAGACAAGGTTGACCAACCCTGGAAGCGTACATGGTAGGATATCACTGAAGGCCAAGGTGGGAAATGCAAGGCCCGCCACAGAGTTGATCAATTTCCCAACAGCCCACAGGCCAAGGAGCACAAGAACCTGAGGGAGGTCTTCAGTATCTGTGGTTACCCCAGCTTTGTTTGGTTCTTTGTAAAAGGGGCATCTAGTTACAGAATGAACAATGGCAAAGTGGATGAAGGAGAAAATGGGTGAAATTGTAATTTCTGAGGTGTATCTGAGAGACTTTGAACTAATTTTAACCAACACAACATGCTGGTAAACTTCAAACCTGATAAGACCTTGAGATAAAGGCTGGTGCACCCCTAATCAGAATCAGAAGAGCTTAATTAACTCCAGAGGGTAAATTGGGATTTTCAGCACAATACCATTCATCCAACCAATTATCCGAGATCGGGTTGCGGGGTCAGCAGTCTAAGAAGAGAAGCCCAGACTTTCCTCTCCCCCGCCACTTTGTCCAGCTCCTCCCGCGGGATCCCGAGGCATTCCCAAGCCAGCCAGGAGACATACTCTTCCCAACATGTCCTGGGTCTTCCCCTTGGCCTCCTGCCGGTCGGACGTGCCCCTAAGAGGTGTTCGGGTGGCATCCTGAGCAGATGCCCGAACCACCTCATCTGGCTCCTCTTGAAGTGGAGGAGTAGCGGCTTTAATCTGAGCTTCTCCCGGATGACAGAGCTGCTCACCCTATCTCTGAGAGAGAGCCCCGCCACCCGGCGCAGGAAACTAATTTCGGCCGCTTGTACCCGTGACCTTGTCCTTGCGGTCATAACCCAAAGCTCATGACCTTAGGTGAGGACGGTAACGTAGATCGACCGTTAAATTGAGAGCTTTGCCTTCCAGCTCTCAATACCATTCAAGATTAGACAAACATTACAGGTAAACAGAAATAGGATCGCTGATGGGTCTTCCAATTTCCAGAAGAACCTTACAAAAAAAGGTGAGAAATGGGTAAACACTGGGGATGGGATGGGAGTCAAAGGGAGGGGAGGTCCAAACTGAAGCCAAGGAAAAAAAAACCTCCTAGCCATAGTACACATTAACTTGTTACGTAGAATCAACACAACTTGCAACAGAGGGGAGGGAGTGGGCGCTACGGCGGCCGGCTGTTGCTGTATAAGCGCTACTCAGCCGTCCATTGCCCCTAAGGGGAATCAAGCGATGGTGAAGGCGTGGGGTGGGGGGTGAGGTGGTGTGTGCGCATATGCCAATGCACAGACAACCAGTCCGGTGTATGCTGTCCAGTGCAGTGACAAATCCACTAATTTACATCTTTGGAAAACTAATCAAGGCAGAGCATGATTGAGAAACCGTGTCACCACCTACGCCCACATACAATGCTGTTCTTTCCTTAAAGATTCAATCATTTTGCCAAATGAACACGAGCCCGCCATGGCTTCAAGTGCACCCTTGGTCATTATTACAACTCAATACAAGAATAAAACGGGTGTCAGCACAATTGACTGTTGTTGTGCTGGCAGAGGCCTCGTTCCATTGTATTTTAACAACCGACGTTGATCACCACAATAGGTATTTCTGGTCTTGTCATCCTCGTCCGGACAGAAGGGTGACAAGGCAGTGCGGCTGGATCAAAAGAGACATCGGAAATGCTGCACTCAACCAAAAGTTGCTTTATTACAAGCGATTGTCATTATTAAAGGACTGCAGTACCAGGAGGAGGTCAAGTCCAAAAAAATATGAGGCACTCCTAACTTGAGGAGCTGAACTACGATCTTATATTCCTTCTGGGCGTGTGCTAATTCAAGTAAGGAGATGTTTGTGTGTAAGTGACCGGAAAACAACCTCTATTCGTTGACATGGAGTCTCTCCTCCAGGATAGAGCTATCACTTTTGCATTCCAAAGTCTGAATTCATTGCATCTTCTCGTGAGAAAGTTAACCCTGTCCATATGTGAATGCCAACAAAGGCTCCTTAATTTATTATGGACTCAACCAATTTTTACTTAAACCTGGCAGTTCGCTTTCTCCCAAGTTGAATATAAACACTCACCATATGTTGAGCAAAACATGAGTCAATTAATTCATTTCAAATGCAAAACCGTTCTCCTAGGGGTATGTTGTGGCATTAGAGGATACATATGTTGGATCCAGCACCGTCCACTCAGACCACACCCGTCCTATCTGAGTCTGATACCATGAACTGATGAAGCCTGCTCAGATAGGAGGCGAAGACAATGTGGACAAAAGGTAGAAAATGGATGGATTGACAGTTGCAATTAATCTCCTCAACATTATTTGATTAATTTCCAGATATAAGGGCACCCTGGCGAGTGTTTTATCAAAGCGCGAGATGGACTGGTTGTGGGATTTCGGTGAACGGACACCGTTCTGGATAGGTGAGTTAAAAATAAACAATAGCTACCAAATTACCAGAAGTACTTAGAAAAAAAAATGTTCTAATTTTTTTTCCCAGGACTTAACAGAGACAGAAAAAGATTGTGGGAGTGGCTCGACGGAGAGATGCTAAAATACACAAACTGGATGACGGTGACACCACCTGCGAAAAGTGGTAAACAGTGCGTCCTTGTGGGGGGACGGGGAAAGTGGCAAATTCGGGACTGCGAGAGCCAAAGTAGGCATAACTATTTATGTTCTGTCAAAATTTGACTCCCACAACATTCATGAAGACCACCCCCCCTCCACGAAAAAGTGACCCATCACCTTTATTGGTGATTGGTCACTACCACCATTTTTGTTCCTTGACACCCACAACTGTTGATAAATATATATATATCCTACTCAGTGGCTTAGTGGTTAGAGCAGGGGTGTCAAACTCATTTTTGATCGGGGGCCACATGGAGAAAAATCTACTCCCAAGTGGGCCGGACTGGTAAAATCCCTACACGATAACTTAAAAATAAACGCAATATAACAAATACCCAAAATCTCTTGCATCCATAACTCTTCCGGGCTCCATTATACACCCCCGCTTGCACCAAACCCGGCCGTCCCAACCCCGCCCACCTCAACCAACTCACGGGGGCGGGGGGGTGAATGATGGAGTTCGGAATAGTTAGGGGTGCATGGGATTCTGGGTATTTGTTATGTTGCGTTTATAATGTGTTACAGTGCGGATGTTCTCCCAAAATGGGTTTGTCATTCTTGTTTGGCGCATATTAGTAAGAGTGCTAATGTTGTTTATATCACAACCCTCAGTGTAACCTGTATGGCTGCTGAACAACTACGCCTTGCAGTCGCTCGTGCGTTGAGTCAGCAGCCGCACACTAGACATGGCCGGCCGGCACTCAGATAGCATAGTATTAAGGCGGACGCTGCGACATGGTCGAGAGGACGTCTAAGGCATTGCCATCACGGCACGGCCTCAATAGTGTTGTCCGGGTGAAAATCTGGGAATGTTATCCTGGGGAGATTTCTGGGAGAGGCAATTAAATTTGGAAAACCTCCCGGTAAAGTTGGGGGCTCGGCAGGTATGCAGCTGAGCCACATCAGAGTGATCCAAGAGCCGCGGGTTGCCGACCCCTGATCTATAGAGATACAAAGATTTGCTATTGCAACATCCAGTAGACACATGTAGAAGAGCTGTTTCTTTCATTCAAAAATTTCAGGTTAATTTGTATAGTTAACAAATTCATCCCGTGGGCCGGGTAAAACCTGTTCGCGGGCCTGACACCCCTGGGTTAGAGTGTCCGCCCTGAAATCGGTAGGTCGTGAGTTCAAACCCCGGCCGAGTCAAACCAAAGATTATAAAAACGGGACCAACTACCTCCCTGCTTGGCACTCAGCATCAAGGGGTTGGAATTGGGGGTTAAATCACCAACAATTATTCCCGGGCGTGGCCATCGCTGCTGTTCACTGCTCCCCTCACCTCCCAGGCGGTGAACAAGGGGATGGGTCAATTGCAGAGGGCAAATTTCACCACACCTAGTGTGTGTTGGTACATTGGTACTTCATATATATACTGTATATACATTTATAAATAGAATAAACTATTCATTTTTGATGACAGGTTTGTGTGAGTTTGTGTGTTTGTGTTCGTGTTCATCATCCTCCTTCCTTGAACTTTGTTAACATTTTGAGTTTCAACAGTTTCATTAAACTAGATCATATTAGTAAATTGTTTCATACATTCCATAACGTAACTCGATAAAACCGATTAACTATAAAGCAGGGGTGTCCGACCACAAACCCCGAAACCAGTGAAGTTGGCACATTGTGTAAATCGTAAATACCTGCAACATGTTTAAAAAAAAGCAGGCAGAAGTGGCAAAAAAGACTGAGAAAGTTGGGGAATGTTCATCAAACACTTATTTGGAACATCCCAGAGATGAACAGGCTAATTGGGAACAAGTGGGTGCCATGATTGGGTATAAAAAGCAGTTTCCATGAAATGCTCAGTCATTCGCAAACAAGGACGGGGCGAGGGTCACCACTTTTTGAGCAAATGCGTGTGCAAATTGGCGAACATTTCTCAACGAGCCGTTGCAAGGAATTTAGGGATTTCACCATCTAAGGTCCGTAATATCATCAAAAGGGCAGAGAATCTGGAGAAATGCCCATGACCTTGGATCCCTCAGGCGGTACTGCAACAAAAAGCGTCATCAGTGTGTAAAGGATATCACCACATGGGCTCAGGGACACTTCAGAAAACCACTGTCAGTAACCACAGTTTCTTCGCTACATCTGTAAGTGCAAGGTAAATCTCTACTATGCAAAGCCAAAGCCGTTTATCAACAACACCCAGAAATGCCACCGGGTTCACTGGGCCCGAGTTTTTTTAAGATCGACACATGCAAAGTAGAAAAGTGTTCTGTGGTCTGACGAGTCCACATTTCAAATTGTATTTGGAAAACTGTGGACGTCGTGTCCTCTGGAACAAAGAGGAAAAGAACCATCCGGATTGTTCTCGGCGCCAAGTTGAAAAGCCAGCATCTGTGATGGTGCGGGGGTGTATTAGTACCCAAGGTATGGGTAACTTACACATCTGTGAAGGCACCATTAATGCTGAAAGGTACATACAGGTTTTGGAGCAATATATATTGCCATCCAAGCAACGCTATCATGGACGCCCCTGCTTATTACATGCAACGGATACTTTGGCAACACACAGAGGTGATGTTGGGGTAACTGTTTGAATAAATGAAATAAAAAATGCAACATATTAGTCCTCAGACTGATTGATGAGCACATGGAGACATATGAACAATTAACACCCGCCTCCCCTGTTTTACGAGCTTCCAAAACAAGCCCCTTTATTGTCAGTGTGTAAAATAGTGGAATAAAGTAAATTTTTAAAGCAAGAAGTAATTCGGCCAAGTTCTCCTCTTTTGTTGTCGTGATCAATCACGTGTCTAATTTAAATACGATTTGCGTATTCAAACGGGGGCATGACCGGCTCAATTCCACATTGATTGGAACGTTAATAAAGAAAATGAGCTTGTTGTTAATACATCTAAAACTGATGTATTATGGATTTGAGCGTGCACCATTTATTTAGTAGGAAATCCACGTAAGTCTTAAAACATGAGGCCCCTGGTACTTCTAAACCGGGGGTCTTTAGCACTGCCCTAGTGGATCCTTTTTTTGTTGTTTTAATAATGTTTCTGTAGGAGGACAAACATGGCACAAACCTTCCTAATTGTCATAAAGCCCACTGTTTAATAAGTTTGTGTTTATGCAACAGAACAAATGCCCAGGATCCCTTGCAACACTAACTCTTCCGGGACGCTACAATATACACTGCCCCGCTACCACCAAACCTTGCCCCCGCCCATCTCAACCCCCAGGAACCCCGATCTCCCGAATTTGGAGGTCTCAAGGTTGGCAAGTATGTGCCGTTTTCTCCTACTAATTTTGGCGGTCCTTGAACTCACCGTATACGTGTACAACTTTCTCCAACGCTGCCACAGAATAACATGTTTTATGCCACTCCTTCGTGGTCTCATTTTGTCCACCAAACGTTGTATGTTGTGCGTGAATGCCATACTTGCCAACCCTCCCGATTTTCCCGGCAGACTCCCGAATTTCACTGCCCTTAAAAAAAATATCCCTGGGCAACCATTCACCCGAATTTCTCCAGATTTCCACCCGGACAACAATATTGGGGGCGTGCCATTTCGGGAGAACATCCGGGCCATAACACAACCTAAACACAGCAGAACAAACACTCAGAACCCCTTGCAGCACTAACTATTCCGGGATGCTACAATATACAGCCCCCGCTACACCACGCCCCCCGATCTCTCAAATTCGGAGTTCTCAAGGTTGGCAAGTATGTGCTTCACTGATGACAGTATTTGGCCAGCGCCGTTTTGTCCTACTAATTTTGGCGGTCCTTGAACTCCCCGTAGTTGGTATACGTGTACAACTTTCTCCAACGCTGCCACAGAAAAACGTGTTTTATGCCACTCCTTCTTTGCCTCATTTTGTCCACCAAACGTTGTATGCTGTGCAAGAATGCCATACTTGCCAACCCTCCGGATTTTCCCGGGAGACTCCCGAATTTCAGTGCCCCTCCCGAAAATCTCCCGGGGCAACCAGTCTACCGAACCTCTCCTGATTTCCACCCGGACAAACAATGTTGGGGGGCCTGCCTTTAGCGTCCACACACTCGCAGTCACACACACAAGTGAATGCAACGCATACTTGGTCAACAGCCATACAGTTCACACTGAGGGTGGCCGTATAAACAACTTTAACACTGTTACAAATATGCGCCACACTGTGAAGCCACACCAAACAAGAATGACAAAAACATTTCGGGAGAACATCCGCACCGTAACACAACATAAACACAACAGAACAAATACTCAGAACTCCTTGCAGCACAAACTCTTCCGGGCCGCTACAATATACACCCCCCACAACAATCCCCCGTTCTCCCGAATTCGGAGGTCTCAAGGTTGGCAAGTATGTGCTTCACTGATGACAGTATTTGACCAACGCCGTTTTGTCCTACTTGTTTTGGCGGTCCTTGAACTCACCGTAGTTGATTTACATGTCAAACTTTCTCTGACGCTGCCATAGAAAAACGTGCTTTATGCCACTCCTTCTTTGTCTAATTTTGTCCACCAAATATTGCATGCTGTGCATGAATGCACAAAGGTGAACATTGTTGATGTTATTGACTAGCGCTAATAATCCATGCTATCATGCTATTTAGGCTAGCTGCATGTACATATTGCATCATTGCGCCTCGTTTGTAAGTATATTTGAGTTAATTTCATTTAATTTATATTTGCATGTCACATGACACATTATCAGTATGTAACATTGGCTGAATTTCTGATTGTGTGCCATGTTGTTCCAGACCACAGCAAACGTTACCCAGCTTGCAAACATTAAAATAAATCCATTAGAACAAGACAGCCTGCCCTTTCCTTTAACTTGGGCACACACATCTATATCTTTGGTTATTTTAAGTCTGTAATTTCCAGGAGTTATCTCACCCTCTGAGATACTTACTTAATGCATTGCCTTCTAACTTTTTGTGGCTCCAGAAAGATTTGTTTTTTGTATTTTTGCTCCAATATGGCTCTTTCAACATGTTGGGTTGCCGACCCCTGTGCTAAACAGTTGAACAAGATTTATTCAAAATAAGTCACGGGTAAATGTCAGAGTTCTGGTCTCCATACATGACTTTAGTCCATAGAGCAGAAAGTTCATTGGGTCCTGGGGGATCATGCATGGCCAAACAAGTCCTTATGAAGTTGGGGGAGAGTTCAAGAAACAGCCCAAGGCCTTCGTTCGAATACTAATATTTTAATATTAGTATCTGAGGCGAGGTCCTCCTTGAGTTTGGCTTTCAGATGAAAAGATACGGCAGCATTCTTACAGAACTGTACAGAGTTTAGGAACAGCCATTGACAGATTCGTTGGGGGCGAGTTCAAGAAGCAAATTGACGTGGGTCAGTACAAGGCCTTCGTTCGAATACTAATATGTTAATATTAGTATCTGAGGCGAGGTCCTCCTTGAGTTTGGCTTTCAGATGAAAAGATACGGCAGCATTCTTACAGAACTGTACAGAGTTTAGGAACAGCCATGACAGATTCGTTGGGGGCGAGTTCAGGAAACAGTTTGACGTAGGTCAGGTCAGTCCAAGGCCTTCGTTCGAATATTAATATGTTAATATTAGTATCTGAGGTGAGGTCCTCCTTGAGTTGGCTTTCAGATGAAAATATACGGCAGCATTCTTACAGTACTGTACAGAGTTTTAGGAACAGCCTTGAGGGATTCGTTGGGGGCAATTCAGAAAACAGTTTAACTTGGGTCAGTCCAAGGCCTTCGTTCAAATTCTAATATGTTAATATTAGTATCTGAGGCGAGGTCCTCCTTGAGTTTGGTCTTCAGGTGAAAAGCTACGGCAGCATTCTTACAGTACTGTACAGAGTTTTAGAACAGCCATGACAGATTCGTTGGGGGCGTGTTCAGGAAACAGTTTGACGTGGGTCAGTCCAAGGCCTTCATTCGGTTACTAATATGTTAATATTAGTATCTGAGGCAAAGTCCTCCTTGAGTTGGCTTTCAGATGAAAAGATACGGCAGCATTCTTATAGTACTGTACAGAGTTTAGGAACAGCCATGACAGATTTGTTGGGGGCGAGTTCAGGAAACAGTTTGACGTGGGTCAGGTCAGTCCAAGGCCTTCGTTCGAATACTAATATGTTAGGTACAGCTATGACGGATTTGTTAGGTTCTCACAATTGAAAAGTTTCCGATTAATGACAGTGTGGCCAGCAAGAAGGTCGAAGAGGCAAACAGCTCGTGGCCATCCTAATCAAATAGTTTTGAGTTTGAAAGTCTGTCAGGTTCTGTTGGTCTCGAACCCCAAAGTGCAGAGATGGCAGGCGCAGAGCAGGTAGACATAACCTTCATATCAAAAAGGAAACTGGTATGTGTACATGCAGGGAACACAGGAAAGCAAGTCATCTGACTGGAGGGCGAGGCGGGCATAAATAGCAGCCTGATTGGCAACGGCAACCAGGTGTGCCAGGCTGCTCAATCAGAGACAGGTGAGGGAAACGAGCGCTCAGGTAGACAAGCAGGAAGTGGAACTAAAATAAGAGCGCTGACAGGAAATTGTTATGATCCGTTGCCCGGATCATAGTTTGTTTACGTTTATTTAGGTTTTGATTCACTTGTGGTTTAAGTTCTGTTTCAGCACCCTTGTTTTGTGTTTCTTGGTTGTCATGGGTGCTGATTGTTTTCCCCTGCCTCTGATTTGTGTTCGGGACGCTCACCATCTAATAAGAACTGGTCATACCGGGTCCCGACTTCATGTGAAAGTCCAGTCCATAGTGGGGCCAGCAGGGGATCATCTTGAGTGGAGACAAGTCAACAGCGCAGAGACGTCCCCAACTGATGCAAAGATTAGTGGTCCACCCCGGGTCCTGACTTTGAACAGCGAGAGCCTCATCCGTGGAATCTGATCCGTGGTCACCTGATAACCTCTCCACTCAGGAGAGGGGGGCGGAGCAGAAACGAGAGACAGCAGATCAACTGGTCTAAAAAGGAGTCTATTTAAAGGCTAGAGCAGGGGTCACCAACGCGGTGCCCGCGAGCACCAGGTAGCCCGTAAGGAACAAATGAGTCGCCCGCCGGCCTGTTCTAAAAATAGCTCAAATAGCAGCACTTACCAGTGAGCTGCCTCCATTTTTAAATTTTATTTATTTACTAGCAAGCTGGTCTCGCTTTGCTCGACATTTTTAATTCTAAGAGGGACAAAACTCAAATAGAATTTGAAAATCGAAGAAAATAATTTAAAGACTTGGTCTTCACTTGTTTAAATAAATTCATTTCTTTTTTTACTTTGCTTCTTATAACTTTCAGAAAGAAAATTTTAGAGAAAAAATACAACCTTAAAAATGATTTTAGGATTTTTAAACACGTATACCTTTTGACCTTTCAACTGTATGTATATATATATATATATATATATATATATATATATATATCCATCCATCCATCCATTTTCTACCGCTTATTCCCTTTCGGGGTCGCGGGGGGCGCTGGCGCCTATCTCAGCTACAATCGGGCGGAAGGCAGGGTACACCCTGGACAAGTCGCCACCTCATCGCAGGGCCAACACAAATAGACAGACAACATTCACACTCACATTCACACACTAGGGCCAATTTTTAGTGTTGCCAATCAACCTATCCCCAGGTGCATGTCTTTGGAAGTGGGAGGAAGCCGGAGTATGTGTATATATATATATATATATATATATATATATATATACACATATATATATATATATATATATATATATATATATATATACACATATATATATATATATATATATATATATATATATATATATATATATATATTTATATTTATTTATTTTTTTTAAAGGTAAATTAAGCAAATCCGCTATTTGTGGCAATTTATTTAAGTGTGTATCAAACTGGGAGCCCTTCGCATTAATCAGTACCCACGAAGTAGCTTTTGGTTTCAAAAAGGTTGGTGACCCCTGGACTAGAGTATGGTGGGACTAAATGCTTTTACTGAGGTAGCATCTCTAACTCTTACTGGTAAGAGTTAGAGATGCCCAAATAGAAACCCCCCTACTTGTAATTTCAGACTTCCCCATGGAAATAAAATGCAGTCCTCTTCAATTTTTAATAATAAAATACAATCTTTTTCTCTTTCCCCCCTGTTATGAGAGTAGCGTATATATGTGTGTTCCTATAAGAGTAGCAGTGTGTTAGGCGAAAGAGGAAAGCTAGTCGGCAGTTGCAAAATGTGTCCGACCCCAAAGCTGAGCCTAGCAGATCCATTGCCGGATAGAGGGAAGATGGTACCCCCAACGAAAGCATCGGCCCTGCACGGAAAGTCTCCCGTATGTTTCTTGACTACGGTCTGGGAGCTGAACAGCAGTAAAGGTGTAATGCCCCTTATATGGGTAACAGAGTGCAACAAAGATAGCATGGGATTATACAACTAAAACAGCAGCCTTTTAAAAAGGTGAAAATGTATCAAATTAAAATGATAATGTGGGGGGCGTGGCCTGTGGGCCTGCAGCGAAGCAGGGTGTGCCAGGACCGGCTTTGAAATCAGCGACAGGTTTGTAGATGGCCCACCTGGGCCTGGTTATATAATAATCTGTTGCTCTGTTAAAAGGCTGCAGCCGGGAGGACAGGAGGGTTGGAAGGAGTGGGAGTTGGAGCGGAAGGAGAGTCGGAGCGAGAGCGAGAGAAAAGACATTTGCTTAAAAGTCACAAAAGACTGTATTTGGAAAAATAAAACTTCCTTGAGAATCTGACCTGTACTCTCATGTCAATGCTTGGTGGTCCGAAGAACCCACTGGAGGGCAACCTCTACGGATACATTTTAAGTTTGATTTCTGTGCATTATCCTCTTCTCATTGGTCTTCTTTTCATATAATTTTGAAAACTCTTCCAAGCACCACTAGGTTGGGGCGCATATAGAGGCTCAAGGCTGCAAGGGAAGCTACGACAGCCATTGCGAACGTATCAAGGAACTATATAACTCACTGTCCATTGCCAGTAGGCACCGATCCAAGTAAAAGTAGTTTTTAAGAAAATCATTCTTTATTTTGCCGGAGGACGGTGATGCCATTTACCGTACTTTTCGGAATATAAGGCACACTTAAAGTCCTTTCATTTTATCAAAACTCGACACTGTGCCTTATAACCCGGTGCGGCTAATATACGACATAAGTCTGGATGTGCTTACCGACCTCGCAGCAATTTTATTTGGTACATGGTGTAATAATAAGTGTGACCAGTAGATGGCAGTCATACATAAGAGCTTTGTTTAGGCTGCAATATGATGGCAGTAAACAACACCAAACTTTAAATGTTCCATTGAGAATATAGAACATTACACACGGCCCCTCAAAAAAATCTGTTAAAATGTTTTTCGGACAGTTGCCGCCAGACCACAGTAGAGGCAGAGACACTGCCGGGCGGGTTCTTCCCACTTGCGTGGGTTTGGGCACTGCTCCCCTCACCTCCCAGGGGGTGATCAAGGGTGATTGGTTAAATACAGAGAAACATTTCACCACATCTAGTATGTGTGTGACAATCATTGGTACTTTACTTTAACTTTATCAGTCCTGGCAACAGTGAAGGTTGTTCTTTGTAGGTCAGGAAGGTAGGGTGGACTTGCACTGCTGGAGGTCTCTTGACGGCCCCATAAGCCCTCTCGGTAGCCCGTTTGAACAGTCTCTGGTCGTACCTGAGAGAAAAGTCCATGAGGTCCCCACAGGAAGTAGGTCTGTCCCTCAACAGACCGGCCTTAATATCCTCCAAGAGTCCCTGACAAAATGTACTCTGAAGGGCCCTGTCGTTCTAACCGCTGTCCGCAGCCATAGTGCGGAACTTGAGGGTGTAAGCAGCCACAGAGCGGGCCCCCATCTGGATGGTGTGCAGGCGTCCTGCTGTATCCCCCCCCATCCTTGAGATGGCCAAAAACGGCCAAGAACTCGGCCCGTAAAGCCGTTTAGTCGGTGCCCAGGCCCACTGACTTGTCCAATGCAGCAGTGGCCCATTTGAGAGCAGGTCCGGCGAGTAAAGATACGATAAATGCAATCTTTGGACCATCAAAAGAATAACACGAGGGTTGGTGCAGAAAAATGAAGCCGCACTGCACCAAAAATCCTCTGCAGAGTTCAAAGTCGCCTTCAAAGGGTTTGTGATTTGAAATCTTGGGTTCCCGGTAATGGGTATAGCGTCTCTAGGTACCGGGTTAGACGTAGCACTGTGACTAGCCACCGGTTCGTGAGCCTGTCAAGGGATCAAGTCGTCAAGTTTGGCATGCAGCTTGGTGAAAGCTTTCTCCAAGCTGTTCTCCAAAATCTTGAAATGAGCCTAGTGCTCGCTCAGGACAGCACACGTGACATCGAGGTTCAATGTCCTGGGGGACCAGGACTGGGGAGCAGAACGGGGTCTGCCGGTGTCGTCTGGTTCTGACATGTTTTACTGTTACGTACTTGAGGGAAGGAGACGACTCCATGAGGAAGATCAGATTTACAGGTTTATTGCAGCCCTTAATTAGTGTGTCGGAAGTGTATGCTACTCTATGTGTTTGGTGCAGGACGATGTGTAAATTTAATAATGTAGATGTTGCCAAGGGGTGTTGTGAGTGCGGGTTGGATGGATCCTTCGTCAGTCCTGAGGGGTGAGGAAAAGAGGGTGTTCGTGGGCAGGCGAGCGGTCGGGGGCTGGAGAGAAGCAACAAGGTCCGTGTCCAAGCGGGGGTCGAGGATCGGAAAAGTCCGGAGGGAGGTCGAGATGCACAACTCGAGCACACGGAACTGGGAAGGTACTGCGGGAAGCACAAAAGGACATGAGACGCTGGAAAACAAGTCGGGCAGGAAGAGCAAGTACACGGGAGGGAAGCCAGAGACGGGACGTTTACTGCAAAGAGTTAACAACGTTCCGGAGTAGGCTCCAAGGGTCCACTGGTCTTTATGCTGCTGTCTTGATGTTCCCCAGGTGTGCTGGTTGCAAATTGCCTGCAGTTTTGTTGTTGCGTGGGCGTGAAGCCCAGTCCTGGCATGCTGCCAACATTAGAGCTGGGAGAACTCTAATGGAAATGCGGGTTCGAGATTGAAAATCAACACCAATGAGTTGACTGATGAACGATGTCACATAATTTATTCCGAAAACATAAATAAGGACAAATAAAGATAGAATGCTTTTAACCGCAACATGTAAGTGTAAAGTAAAAAACAACAACATTATAATTTTTACAATTTATTCTATTTTTAAACAAAGGAAACAATCTGAAGTCGTCTTTATTTTTAAGGTATCGTGTCGTGATTTTCCCAGTCCGGCCCACTTGGGAATAGATTTTTCTCCATGTGGCCCCCGATCTAAAATGAGTTTGACACCCTTGATGGAAACAAATGCCTTGGGTGCATCTATACCTGACATCCACTGTAATGATACCAAGTACAAGAGCGTATCTCGTGGATTACATCAATAATTTTTTAGCGTCACAAAATCTTTTAAATTCATATTATGTATTTATAAACTCCGGAAATACGTCCATGGAGACATGAGCACTTAAACTATGACTAATGTATGACCCTTGAACTACTTGGTATCGGATCGATACCTAAATTCATGGTATCATCCAAAACTAATGTAAAGTATCAAACAACAGAAGAATAACTGATTATTACATTTTAACAGAAGTGTAGATAGAACATGTTGAAATGGAAAATAAGAAGATATTAACAGTAAATGAACAAGTGGATTAACGCTCAATTTTTTACTGCTTGTCCTTAATAGTGTTGACAAAATATTAGAATGAGAAATGACACAATATGATACTGCATATGTCAGCTGACTAATCAGGAGCCTTTGTTTGCTTACTTACTACTAAAAGACGAGTTGTCTCGTATGTTCACTATTTTATTTAAGCAATATGAAACATATGTTTAAAGTACATTAAGATCCAATAGTGCCATTTTTTTCTGGACCCCTTTATTTAGAAAAGTATCAAAATACATGTAGGTATCGGGACAACCCTACTATTCTAATTGTAAAAAATAATGATATACTAGATATAGTGTTTTTGTTTTATGATAATAATATATTTCATTTGTAAAAAGCACTTTACATTGAGCAAACAACCTCAAAGTGCTACAGCAGGGGTCTCAAACATGCGGCCCGAGACGTTATTTTGCGGCTTGCACCTTGATGTGAAAGTTTAATGTTGGTGCGGCCCGCGAGTTTTATCTGAATGGCGCTTTACAGCGTCATACTTGTATACCCTCGATTTTTCTAGGAGACTCCCAATTTTCACTGCCCCTCCAGGGGTAACCATTCTCCCGAATTTCACGCAAACAACAATATTCAGGGGACACCGTTGTAGCACTGCCTTCAGCGTCCTCTACAACCTGTACAAACAGCGTCCCAGCCCAGCAAAATTATGTATTTGGCTTCTGTAGATGCAAAAAGTAACTGCAAGACATAGATGTTCAACAGCCACACAGGTCTCACTGAGGGTGGCCGTATAAACAACTTTAACACTGTTACAAATAAGCGCCACACTGTGAACCGACACCAAACAAGAATGACAAACACATTTTGGGAGAACATCCACACCGTAACACAACATTAACACAACAGAACAAATACCCAGTATCCCATGCAGCCCTAACTATTACGGGCTACAATATACACCCCCAACACGTGACTGGGCCGGCACACATAGTATGGTGGAAAAGCGGACGAGACGGCAGGTTGTAGAGGACGCTAAAGGCAGTGCAATCACGGCACGCCCTTAATATTGTTGACCAGGTGAAAAGCGGGAGAATGAATGCCCCTGGAGATTGTCGGGAGGGGCACTGATATCCGGGTGTTTCCCGGAAAGATCGCGAGTGTTGGCAAGTATGTTGCCATTGCGGGAAAGCCATACAAAAAAGGTGAATTCGTTAAAAAGTGCATGTTAGATTTTTTAAAGAAATCTTTTCTTGCGGCCCAGCCTCACCCAGTTTCTGTATCCAGTGGCCCCCAGGTAAATTAAGTTTGACACCCCTGTGCTAAAGTGTATTAAAATAAAAATACCGAAAATAATAATAATAATGATAAAAAGACAATAAAAATAAATAAAATATAAAAACTAGTACAGCCTAATAGCTAGAACTAGTATGAATATATCTATAAAAAGGCTTTTTTTAAAAAGTCCCGCAGCGAGTGTGTTCAACAGCCATACAGGTCACACTGAGGGTGGCCGTATAAACAACTTTAACACTGTTACAAATATGTGCCACACTGTGAACCCACACCAAACAAGAATGACAAACACATTTTGGGAGAACATCCGCACCGTAACACAACATAAACACACCAGTACAAATACCCAGAATCCCATGCAGCCCTAACTCTTACGGGCTACAATATACACCCCCAACCCACCCAACTCCACCCCCAACATGTGACTGGGCCGGCACACTGTTAGTATGGTGGAAAAGCGGACGAGACGGCAGGTTGTAGAGGACGCTAAAGGGCTTAACATTGTTGACCAGGTAAAAACCGGGAGAATGAATGCCCCTGGAGATTGTCGGGAGGGGCACTGATATCCGGGTGTTTCCCGGAAAGACCGCGAGTGTTGGCAAGTATTGCGGGAAAGCCATACAAAAAAGGTGAATTCGTTAAAAAGTGCATGTTAGATTTTTTTAAAGAAATCTTTTCTTGCGGCCCAGCCTCACCCAGTTTCTGCATCCAGTGGCCCCCAGGTAAACTGAGTTTGAGACCCCTGTGCTACAGTGTATTCAAATAATAATAAAAAGACAATAAAAATAAATAAAATATAAAAACTAAAACAGCCTAACAGCTAGAACTAGTATGCATATATCTATAAAAAGGCTTTTGTAAAAGAAGGGTTTTTAAGCCTTTTTTTTAAAAAGCATCCACAGTCTGTGGTGCCCTCAGGTAGTCAGGGCGAGCGCAGAAATCCCAGTCTCTCATACTTCGTAGCTTTTTCCTTGGAGGTTGGAGGACGTTAGCCTGTTTGGAGCAGAGGTGTCGTTTGGAGGATTTGGGGGTGAGTAGTTCTTTGAGTGTGGAGGAGGGCATTTCCACGGACGCACTGGTGAGTTAGTAGGGAAACGTTGTATTAAATCCTGAGTGGAACAGGAAGCCAGTGAAGGGATTTTAGAGTTGGTGATGATATATATTTCAATAATGGAAGTCTCACAATACACAACTAATAATAATAACGGTGCAAATAATCATAATATTGTTAGAAAGGAGGGGGGGGGGGGGCGCGACATAATATTGTGAATAATTGACAGGCATGCGCTGTTTTGCTCTTAGGCGGTCTTCCAGCTCAATACTGGTGACATCTGCTGCCATGGCAACACCATTGTGTTTTCCACATCTCCCCCTCCCCCCCTAGGGCCACCTCCCTGCTCTGCTCTGCCCACAACCCAGCCTCCATACACCCGCTCCACCAGCACCTTTGTCCGCCTTATTATTATTGTCGCTATTACTGTTGTTTTTATTGACTTTATTATTATTTACACTATGCCTTGATACTATGTCACACTGAAGGGGGCAGTGAAGAGTAGGGGGGTGATACAAGTTAATATAAAAAAAGACAGAAGAGTGATATTTTTGTTGGTTTTTTCCCCCCCCCATTTTGCTCGGCAATGAATGAGGACTACCACTATAGACTTGACCCCAGCGATCGTCTTAACGGTCTAGGACAGAGGAGGAAGAAACCCAAGAAGGTAGATGACTGGATGTTTTTTTTGTTGTGATGATTGTTATTTTTACTACACGTTTTTTGTAATATTTCTAACAAGGTGGTGAGTAGTAGTAGTAGTAGTAGTAGTAGTAGTAGTAGTAGTAGTATTAGTTGTAGTAGTAGTAGTATTAGCAGGAGAAGAAGGGACTCTCTCAATTGACAGGGTGGGTCCGCCTTCAGCGACCCCCTTTGTGTTCATTTCATCATTTTTGCAACAACATCAGCAGCATCCTGGCGCGCTTGAAGGGGTTTTGTGTATCTTGTCCAGTTTGACAACACACATGCATTTGGAAAATGTCATATTTTACTGTATTTTTTTTCTTCCCAGAAAATCACATTTATATCA
Organism: Nerophis ophidion; assembly: GCF_033978795.1. Lineage (NCBI taxonomy): Eukaryota > Metazoa > Chordata > Actinopteri > Syngnathiformes > Syngnathidae > Nerophis > Nerophis ophidion. The sequence goes on along the minus strand of NW_026906982.1, from coordinate 330,434 downwards.
GAAAAACATACTGTATATACTGTACAGTATGTATGTATATATATATATATATATATATATATATATATATACATACATATATATACAGAAAATATGCATATGTTTGTATATATATATATATATATATATATATATATATATATATATATAGATACATATATATATACATAAAATATGCATATGTGTGTATATATATATATATATATACAATATCTATACGTATGCAAGTGTATATACATATATACACAATATCTATATACATGTAGGTATATGTATGTATTTATATATATGTATGTATGTATATATATATATGTGTGTGTGTGTGTGTGTGCGTGTGTGTATATGTATGTATATATAAATATATAATGCGTGTGTATATATATGTATGTATATAAATATCTATATATATGTAATATTTATATGTATGAATGTGTATATACATGTATACACAATATATGTAGATATATGTATGTATGTATGTATGTATATATATATATATATATATATATATATATGGGGTCTCAAATTCAATTTACCTGGGGGCCACTGGATGCAGAAACTGGGTGAGGCTGGGCCGCAAGAAAAGATTTCTTTAAAAAATCTAACATGCACTTTTTAACGAATTCACCTTTTTTGCATGGCTTTCCCGCAATGGCAAAATACTTGCCAACACTCGCGATTTTTCCGGGAAACACCCAGATATCAGTGCCCCTCCCGACAATCTCCAGGTGCATTCATTCTCCCGGTTTTCACCTGGTCAACAATATTAAGGGCGTGCCGTGATTGCACTGTCCTCTACAACCTGCCGTCTCGTCCGCTTTTCCACCATACTAACGGTGTGCCGGCCCAGTCACATGTTGGGTGCGGAGTTGGGTGGGTCGGAGGTGTATATTGTAGCCCATAAGAGTTAGGGCTGCATAGGATTCTGGGTATTTCTGTTGTGTTTATGTTGTGTTTATGTTGTGTTACGGTGCGGATGTTCTCCCAAAATGTGTTTGTCATTCTTGTTTGGTGTGGGTTCACAGTATGGCGCTCATTTGTAACAGTGTTAAAGTTGTTTATACGGCCACCCTCAGTGTGACCTGTGTGGCTGTTGAACAACTATGTCTTGCAGTCACTTTTTGCGTCTACAGTAGCCAAATACATCATGTTGCTGGGCTGGGACGCTGTTTGTACAGGTTGTAGAGGACGCTGAAGTCAGTGCTACAACGGTGTCCCCTGAATATTGTTGTTTGGGTGAAATTCGGGAGAATGGTTACCCCTAGAGGGGTAGTGAAAATTGGGAGTCTCCTAGAAAAATCGAGGGTATACAAGTATGACGCTGTAAAGTGCCATTCAGATAAAACTCACAGGCCGCTCCAACATTAAACTTTCACATCAAGGTGCGGGCCGCAAAATAACGTCTTGCGGGCCGCATGTTTGAGACCCCTTATATATATATATATATATATATATATATATATATATATATATATATATATATATATATATATATATATATATATATATATAGTCTTGGACTTAGATTGGTCAGATCAAGTCTTAGTCTTAGATTGGTCAGATCTAGTTTTGGACCTAGATTGGTCATATCTAGTCTTACACTTATATTGGTCAGATCTAGTCTTGGACTTAGATTTGTCAGAGTTAAATGTGACGAACCCCAAAATGCAGAGATGGAGGCAGGCATGGAGTGAGAAAACATGATTTAATTCAAACGAAAAAAGAACAAACAAAAGGGGTACAACCAAAAGCGCGCAAGTGGGCGGATAACAAACTAAGGGAGCTAGCATGGAAACTAGCAAAAACAAAAAGCGGCATAGCGTGGAAGCTAGCGGGTAGCGAGCAGGAAAACAGAAGTTGTACTTGTAAAATAAAAGAACAAACTGGAAGCAGGGAACAAAAAAACAGTAAGTTACGAATAAAGCTTACCGCTACGCTGCAAAGACACAACAAGGTACGACATGACAGGAGCGATAATACATGACACGAGAGCGACAATAAACCAGCACCGACTGGTGGAACAAAGCAGGTAAAATAGGAGCGGATTGACGCCAGGTGTGGCCATGTGCCAATCAGCCGCATCTGAGTGGAAACAAAGCACTCGGGGAGACAAACAGGAAGCTGAACCAGAATAAGAGTGCTGACAGGAACTAAGGTCAGGAAATAGTAAACACACAGAGGAAAAACTAAAACACAAACAAACTGTCAGTGGCAAGCCTGACAAGATTGGTCAAATCAAGCCTTGGACTTAGATTGGTCAGATCAAGTCTTAGACTTAGATCGGACAGACCCAAATCCTAGTCTTAGATTGGCCAGATCTAATCTTGGACTTAGATTGGTCAGATCTAGTCTTAGACTTAGATTGGTCGGATCTAGTGTCAGACATAGATAGGTCAAATCTAGTCCAGCGGCAGGTGCCAAAACCCCAAATATTTATACTCCAAAACCAGGAGGGTGTGCCTAGGTAAAGATGTTTTTTCCCTATCATAGTGAGAAAAACAACTGTTCAGATGCAAACAAACAATCCTAACTGTCAAAGCCAATCCATTGAGGGTGTGGCAGAACCATCGCTGTGGATCAACTACTACCAGTCCAGAATAGTCAGAATCCCCTACGTTAGCATTCCAAATGTCATTCTGGTCACTTTCTGTGAGCAGAATATTTCCAACTCCTGTTATTTGTAGGCGGCTAAAATGCGTAGTCTTTTAGGAAAAGTTTGAAAGGACAGTGTTGTATGTGGGAGACGTGGTGTCTCAGACAATAAAGCTATTTCGGACATTCTTCCATATGTGTTTCTGTTTGGTATTTCTCCAGCAATGGTCATGTGGGGACATGAACGATGGTATTTTGAGAAGTAATCATTGAAGTCGGACATCACTGAAGGCCTAGGTGGGAAACGCACGGCCTGCGACCGGTATCAACGAACTATATATAACCATATATAGACCATTGCCGAACACAGTAGGCACTGATCCAAGTAAAACTAGTTTTTAAGAAATTAAAAATGTATATTTTTCCGTAGGATGGTGATGCTGTTTACAGTAGAAGGCTATGATAGCTACACAACAACAGGAGCTAACATTACTAACGCGCCATTTACAAATTTGTCAGAGTTAGTTTGTGACGAACACCAAGATACAGAGATGGAGGCAGGCATGGAGTGAGAAAACATGATCTAATTAAAATTAAACAAGAACAAACAAAAGGGGTACAACCAAAAGCGCGCACGTGGGCGGATAACAAACTAAGGGAGCTAGCATGGGAGCTAGAAAACAAAAAGGAGACTCAGCATGGAAGCTAGCAAAAACAAAAAGGGACCTAGCGTGGAAGCTATCGGGTAGCGAGCAGGAAAACAGAAGTTGTACAAACTGGAAGCAGGGCGGTAAGTTACAAACATCAAACAAATATAGCACCATCTTTTCTGGTCACCTTCTGTGAGCAGAATGTTTCTAACTCCTGTTATCACCTACCCGGTGATCGGTAGGTTGTCAGTTCAAACCCCGGCCGAGTCATACCAAAGACTATAAATATGGAACCCATTACCTCCCTGCTTGGCATTCAGCATCAAGGGTAGGAAATGGGGGTTTAATCACCAAAAATGATTCCCTGCCACGGCCACCGCTGCTGCTCACTGCTCCCCTCACCTCCCAGGGGGTGATCAAGGGTGATGGGTCAAATGCAGAGAATAATTTCGCCACACCTCGTGAGTGTGTGACAATCGTTGGCACTTTAACTTTATGTGATGTAGACTTAATCACAAAGTCTTTTGGGAATGATTGAAAGGACAGTGTTGTATGTCAGAGACAATAAGAACCAAATTCTGATATTCTTCCATCTAATTTTGGATTTTTTTTGTATCATATCATCATGACACAATTCTATTTGTTTTTAAAGGTGTACTACAGGTTCTAGCACTCACCTCTATCCCCTTATTGAATCACATTGTTTCTAGGTCAGTAGAAAAGACTTAATCCTCCGCTCTAAGAATACACACTTAGTGTTGTTCACGCCCATGTGTGTTAATACCTCAAACTCACTAATCCACCTGGGTCTGGCATTTAGGTTTCTTCTTCATCTCCTTTTTTTTTTTGGGACATCTTATACGCCAAGTTATGCACTATACACCGAAAGGTAATTCCATGAAAAGGGCAGCCCTGGTTTTAATTTTGGGGAGCATCCGTGATTGTAGACATGGTGGTCGGTGAGTCGGGACAGGTAAGAGGTTTTGTCATTTTAGGTTTTGAACAGTAAAATGGCCAAAAGCTTAGGGAGTGACATCAATTTTTGTGCTTTGATGCTTATTTTTTTGGTTGTTTTTCATGCCAACTAAAATAGATTCTGGTATCAATAGACTCGTAAAATAAGGTTTTAAAAATACCGACGCTGCATAGTTCCAAAAACACCGACTGTAAGTCAATCCCCAAGCTTTTGCAACGATGGAGGCGATGAAAAACTAAGTACAGAACTTACTAGAATGGAATAAAATAGAATATAAAGCACTTTATTGATCCCAGGGGGAAATTCCGCACCGAAGTTCGTTCACACTGGGTATTTTTTACATGTGAATAATATAGATACAGTATTATATAATTTTATTATATATCTATTATATGGAATTATTCACGTGAATAACATAAATACAGTCTAATATACAGCTTTATTCATATGTGAATAATATAAATACAGTCTATTATACAGCATTATTCTCATGTGAATAACATAAATACAGTCTATTATACAACAATATTCACATGTGAACAACAGTCTAATATACAGCATTATTCATATGTGAATAATATAAATAGTCTATTATACAGCATTATTCATATGTGAATAATATAGTCTATTATACAGCATTATTCACAAGTGAATAACATAAATACAGTCTATTATACAACAATATTTACATCTGAATAACAAATAAAGTCTATAATACAGCATTATTTACATGTGAATAACATAAATACAGTCTATTATACAACAATATTTACATGTGAATAACAAATACAGTCTATTATACAGCATTATTCACATGTGAATAACATAAATACAGTCTATTATACGGCATTATACACATGTGAATACCATAAATAGTCTATTATACAGCATTATTCACATGTGAATAACAAATAGTCTATTTTACAGCATTATTCATATGTGAATAACATAAATACAGTCTATTATACAGCATTATTCACATGTGAATAACATACATACAGTCCATTATACAGCTTTATTCACATGTGAATAACAAATACTGTCTATCATAAAGCATTATTCACATGTGAATAACATAAATACAGTCTATTATACAGCATTATTCACATGTGAATAACATAAATACAGTCTATTATACAGCATTGTTCACATGTGAATAACATAGTCTATTATACAGCATTATTCACATGTGAATATGGTGAATACAGTCCATTATATAGCATTATTCACATGTGAATAACATACAGTGTATTATACGACATTATTCACATGTGAATACCATAAATATAGTCTATTATACAGCATTATTCACATGTGAATAACAAATACAGTCTATTATACAGCATTATTCACATGTGAATAACATAAATACAGTCTAATATACAGCATTATTCATATGTGAATAAAACAAATAAAGTCTATTTTACAGCATTATTCACATGTGAATAACAAATACAGTCTATTATACGGCATTATTCACATGTGAATAACATAAATACAGTCTATTATACAGCATTATTCACATGTGAATAAAAAATACAGTCTATTATACAGCATTATTCACATGTGAATAACATAAATACAGTCTAATATACAGCATTATTCATATGTGAATAAAATAAATAAAGTCTATTATACAGCATTATTCACATGTGAATAACAAATACAGTCTATTATAGGGCATTATTTACATGTGATTAACATAAATACAGTCTAATATACAGCATAATTCATACATGAATAATATAAAGTCTATTATACAGCATTATTTACATGTGAATAACATAAATACGGTCTATTATACAGCATTTTTCACATGTGAATAACATGAATACAGTCTATTATACAGCATTATTCACATGTGAATAACATAAATACAGTCTAATATACAGCATTATTCATATGTGAATAACATAAATACAGTTTAATATACAGCAATATTTACATTTGAATAATATAAATAAAGTATATTATACAACATTATTTACATGTGAGTAAATTATACAGCAATATTTACATTTGAATAACAAATACAGTCTATTATACAGCATTATTCACATGTGAATAACAAATACAGTCTATTATACAGCATTATACACATGTGAATAACATAAATACAGTCTATTACACAGCATTATTCACATGTGAATAACAGCATTATTCACATGTGAATATGGTGAATACAGTCCATTATACAGCATTATTCACATGTGAATATGGTGAATACAGTCTATTATACAGCATTATTCACATGTGAATAGCATAAATACAGTCTATTTTACGACATTATTCACACGTGAATACCATAAATAATCTATTATAGAGCATTTTTCACATGTGAATAACAAATACAGTCTATTATACAGCATTACTCACATGTGAATAACATAAATGCAGTCTATTATACAGCATTATTCACATGTGAATAACAAATACAGTCTATTATACAGCATTATTCACATGTGAATAACAAATGCAGTCTATTATACAGCATTATTCACATGTGAATAACAAGTACAGTCTATTATACAGCATTATTCACATGTGAATAATATATAGTCTAGTATACAGCATTATTCACATGTGAATAGCATAAATACAGTCTATTATACGACATTATTCACATGTGAATACCATAAATAGTCTATTATACAGCATTTTTCACATGTGAATAACATAAATGCAGTCTATTATACAGCATTATTCACATGTGAATAACAAATACAGTCTATTATACAGCATTATTCACATGTGAATAACAAATACAATCTATTATACAGCATTATTCACATGTGAATAATATATATCCATTAAACATTTAAGTGCAGTCAAGAAGGAACATATGCATTATACAGTCTGACGGCTGTCGATATAAAGAACCTCCAGTGTCGTTCCGTGTTGCATTTAGGGAGTCTGAGCCTTCCACAGGATGTGCTCATTCTCTCTGCCAGGTCCGAGTGTAGTGGGTGGGAGGTGTTGTCCATAATGGCTAAGAGCTTTGCTAGACTCCTCCTCTCTGACACCACCGCCAGAGAGTCTAGCTCCACTCCCGCCACGTTACTGGCCTACCTTACCAACTTGTCCAGTCTGTTTGCGTCCCCCGCTCTCAGTCCGCTACCCCAGCAGGCCACGGCGTACAAGAACGTTGAAGGATCCTAGCCTCCTGAGGAAGTAGAGACGGTGACCCTTCTTTGAGAGTGCCTCAGCGTGTTTTGACCCATTCAGCTTGTGGTCCATGTGTACTCCAAGGTATTTATCATCCTCAACCATGTCCACATCCACCCCCTTGATGGAAACAGGGTTCGCCGGAGTAGTCCTCCTTCCCAGGTCCACAACCAGCTCCTTGGTTTTCGTCACCATACTTGAAAACCTTGAGACTTCCGATTTCGGCAGGTTGGGGTAGTGGGGTGGCGGGTGCGTGATTGGGGCAGGGGCGTGGTTGGGGGCGTGGTTAAGAGGGGAGGAGTATATTTACAGCTAGAATTCACCAAGTCAAGTATTTCATATGTATATATATAAGAAATACTTGACTTTAAGTGAATGAATGTATGAATATACATTATATATATATATATATATATATATATATATATATATATATACATATATATATATATATATATATATATATATATATATATATATATATCAATCAATCAATCAATGTTTACTTATATAGCCCTAAATCACTAGTGTCTCAAAGGGCTGCACAAACCACTACGACATCCTCGGTAGGCCCACATAAGGGCAAGGAAAACTCACACCCAGTGGGACATCGGTGACAATAATGACCCAGTGGGACGTCGGTCACAATGATGACTATGAGAACATGATACTGTGATACTGATGATACTGATGACTATGAGAACATATGAGAACATGATACTGTGAAAGATCAATCCTTAATGGATCCAACACAGTCGCGAGAGTCCAGTCCAAAGCGGATCCAACACAGCAGCGAGAGTCCCGTTCACAGCGGAGCCAGTAGGAAACCATCCCAAGCGGAGGCTGATCAGCAGCGCAGAGATGTCCCCAGCCGATACACAGGCGAGCAGTACATGGCCACCGGATCGGACCGGACTCCCTCCACAAAGGAGAGTGGGACATAGAAGAAAAAGAAGAGAAACGGCAGATCAACTGGTCTAAAAAGGGAGTCTATTTAAAGGCTAGAGTATACAAATGAGTTTTAAGGTGAGACTTAAATGCTTCTACTGAGGTGGCATCTCGAACTGTTACCGGGAGGGCATTCCAGAGTACTGGAGCCCGAAATGAAAAAGCTCTACAGCCCGCAGACTTTTTTTGGGCTTTGGGGATCACTAATAAGCCGGAGTCCTTTGAACGCAGATTTCTTGCCGGGACATATGGTACAATACAATCGGCAAGATAGGATGGAGCTAGACCGTGTAGTATTTTATACGTAAGTAGTAAAACCTTAAAGTCACATCTTAAGTGCACAGGAAGCCAGTGCAGGTGAGCCAGTACAGGCGTAATGTGATCAAACTTTCTTGTTCTTGTCAAAAGTCTAGCAGCCGCATTTTGTACCAACTGTAATCTTTTAATGCTAGACATGGGGAGACCCGAAAATAATACGTTACAGTAGTCGAGGCGAGACGTAACAAACGCATGGATAATGATCTCAGCGTCTTTAGTGGACAGAATGGAGCGAATTTTAGCGATATTGCGGAGATGAAAGAAGGCCGTTTTAGTAACGCTTTTAATGTGTGCCTCAAAGGAGAGAGTTGGGTCGAAGATAATACCCAGATTTTTTACCGTGTCGCCTTGTTTAATTGTTTGGTTGTCAAATGTTAGAGTTGTATTATTAAATAGAGTTCGGTGTCTAGCAGGACCGATAATCAGCATTTCCGTTTTTTTGGCGTTGAGTTGCAAAAAGTTACCGGACATCCATTGTTTAATTTCATTAAGACACGCCTCCAGCTGACTACAATCCGGCATGTTGGTCAGCTTTAGGGGCATGTAGAGTTGGGTGTCATCAGCATAACAGTGAAAGCTAACACCGTATTTGCGTATGATGTCACCTAGCAGCAGCATGTAGATGCTGAAGAGTGCAGGGCCAAGGACCGAACCCTGGGGAACTCCACACGTTACCTTAACGTAGTCCGAGGTCACATTGTTATGGGAGACACACTGCATCCTATCAGTAAGATAAGAGTTAAACCAAGACAGGGCTAAGTCTGACATACCAATTCGTGTTTTGATACGTTCTAATAAAATATTATGATCGACAGTATCGAAAGCAGCGCTAAGATCGAGGAGCAGCAACATAGATGACGCATCAGAATCCATCGTTAGCAATAGATCATTAGTCATTTTTGCGAGGGCTGTCTCCGTCGAGTGATTTGCTCTGAAACCGGATTGATAGGTTTCACATAGATTGTTAGACGCTAAGTGTTCATTTAACTGCTCCGCAACAATTTTTTCGAGGATTTTTGAAATAAAGGGAAGGTGAGACACCGGTCGGTAGTTTACCATGAGGTCAGGATCGAGGTTAGGTCTTTTAAGAAGAGGATGAATAACCGCTTTTTTGAATGCTAGGGGAACAGTGCCCGAGGAAAGTGATAAGTTTATAATATTTAGCACTGATGGACCTAATAATACAAAGAGCTCCTTGATCAGTTTCCCAGGAAGAGGGTCAAGTAAACATGTTGTTTGTTTTATTCCATTTACACGTTGTAACAATTCCTCTAATGTTATTTCCTCAAAACGAGAGAAACTATTTTGGAGGGCAGTATCCGCCGTATATACCATCGTGTCAGTGTTAATAGAACCCCGTTGTAGCTGGGACGCATTGTCTTTAATCTCCTTTCTAATGACTTCAATTTTCTTACTAAAGAATTGCATAAAGTCATCAGCTGAGTGGGTGGAGCTACTGGAATGAGTCCCTTGTTGGGTTAGCGATGCTACCGTACTAAACAAAAATTTAGGATCGTTTTTATTACGGTGGATGAGATTTGAGTAATAATTAGCTTTAGCTAAGGTAAGCATGCGTTTATAAGTTATTAAACCATCACTCCATGCTTGATGGTGCACCTCAAGTTTAGTCGTGCGCCATTTGCGTTCCAGCTTTCTGCATAATAATTTCTGAGCTCTAGTTTCTTCAGTAAACCACGGGGTGCGCTTTTTTGGAGCCTTTTTTAACTTTAGCGGTGCTATGTTATCAATGGTTTCGCGCAGGGCGTCGTTAAAGTTGTTAGTGAGGTTATCAATAGAGCCCACATATTTTGGGAATGGTGCCATTACCGAGGGCAGTAGGTCAGCAAGAGTTGTCGTTGTGGCTGTATTAATGTTGCGGCTGCTATAGCAGTTATTATTATTATTAGTTTGACGAACATGCGTCTGAACCTCGAATTTTATAAGGTAATGATCGGACAATACTTTAGTATACGGGAGTATCGTAACTTTGGAAGCGGTGATACCCCTGACAAGCACTAGGTCTATCGTATTACCGTTGCGATGCGTGGGTTCATTTATTATTTGTGTGAGACCACAGCTATCAATTATAGTCTGGAGCGCTACGCACGGTGGGTCCGATGGGGTATTCATATGGATATTAAAGTCCCCCATTATGATTATATTATCGGCGTGTGTCACTAGATCAGCAACGAACTCTGAGAATTCATTGATAAAGTCCGAATAGGGCCCTGGGGGGCGGTAGATAACAGCCAGGTGTAGAGGCAGCGGTGTGACAGACCTCATAGTAAGCACCTCAAACGATTTATATTTATTATTTATGTTAGGACTAAGGTTAAAGTTTTCATTGTATATTAGTGCGACCCCCCCACCCCTTTTTAAGCGGACGGGCAATATGCGCATGTGTAAAGTTAGGAGGACATGCCTCATTTAGCGCAAAAAAGTTGTTTGGTTTAAGCCAGGTTTCACTGAGACCGATGACGTTAAGATTGTTGTCTCTGATAATATCATTAACTAACAACGTTTTGGGAGACAATGATCTTATGTTTAAAAAACCTATATTATAGGTAGTGGGCTGTTTTAGGGAATTTTTGATCAAATTATCCATAGTAGCAATATTAATAATGTTGTGTTTATTATGCCCAGTGCATTCAGTATAATTACGATCATATTTAGGAATTGATACGACGGGAATGTTCCGATTGTCTGATTGTTGCTTTGATAAACTGCACGCATCATGGTTAGCCTCCTCAGTAACAGGGATTTTCCGATTGTTTGTTTGTTGCTTTGATAAACTGCACGCATCATAGTTAGCCACCTCAGTAACGGGGATTTTTCGATTGTTTGTTTGTTGCTTTGATAAACTGCACACATCATAGTTTGCCACCTCGGTAAAACACATGTCCAACTCTGAAACACTCAAAGCAGAAAAAACTTGTTCTAATTTAACAGACTCCTTACCCAGACCAGTAGTCTCGCATCTTTCATCTAAATCCGTCTTCAGGATGGAGGGAAGTGGTGTTCTGTGGGGATTAGCCTTCTGCTTTGTTTTAAGCCCCGCTCGGCATCCGCGTTTCCGATCACACCGCTGGCGTCTGCTCCGTAGACGGCCCCCGCTGCTACTAGACTCCCCTGCTTCACAGGCCGCTGGATGTAGCCGCCGACGTATTCCCATGCTAGTTAGCATGTTTAGCACGCACGTGTCTATCAGTCCAAAACGGCCCGATATGTCCATATCCAGAAGTGTCTGGCGGTCGTACGTGATCACGGAGTGACCACGATGCGAGCCAGCCATGAAGTTTGCAGAACTGTCCGGCATTTCCGCCAAATGTTCCATCTTTAGCAAGAGCACCGCAGTGTCGCAGCCCGTCCGGGCGCCGCCATCTTGCTTTTTATATATATATATATATATATATATATATATATATATATATATGAGAAATACTTGAATTTCAGTGTTCATTTATTTACACATATACACACACATAACACTCATCTACTCATTGTTGAGTTAAGTGTTGAATTGTACATCCTTGTTCAATTCTCCGTCACTATTTTTCTAACCATTTCTGATGATGCATTGCTGTGTGGTACGCACAAAAGTGCTTTCATCAAATGCACTACAGTCTGGAATCTTCCATCTCTCCCGAGCATGGCCAAAAAAACGGTCAATCTTTTCTTGCTGAGGAAGATCTTCTCTGCCTAGCACTTGGTAGTCCACTACTTCTTCCCGGAGGCTATTCAGGTCCAATCACAGCTGCGACTTGGAACTGCCAAGCATATTTCTTCATCTTACTCGTCGTCAGCGTCGCCATGGCTGTATCTTCTTCGTTGTTCTGCTTCGTCTCCTTGTTGTGTGCGCAGTTGTGCACTGCACTCTCTAAACGCCGTTGATGTTAATGTCTTATATGCATGTAAAGTAGATGGCAGTATTGTCCTGTTTAGGAGTGTCACAACATTGCTGTTTACGGCAGACAAACTGCTTTACGGTAGACGAAAACGTGACTGCTGTTGTTGTGTGTTGTTACCGCGCTGGGAGGACGTTAATGAAATCGCCTAACAATAAACCCACATAAGAAACCAAGAATTCGCCCTCGATCATTCTACAGTTAAAACGTCATTGGGCAAGCACGCTGTTTATATTGTGGGAAAGCGGATGTAAAAACAGGCTGTTGACACGTCACTCAGGTCCGCATGGAGCTGGAGGGGGCGTGGCCTCCAGCTCCGCCTGAATTACGGGAGATTTTCGGTAGAAAATTTGTCCCTGGAAGTTTTCGAGAGAGGAGCTGAATTTCAGTTAAAAAAAATATTCAGTAGAAGAATGGACTCCAGGGAGGGGGTCCAGACTGAGGCCAAGGGAAAAAAACTCACAGCCATAGCACACATACAGAACTTACATAGAATTCAAAAAACTTGCAACAAAGGGGGAAGTGGGCGCTACTGTATAAGCGCAACTCAGCCGTCCATCGCCCCTAAAGGGAATCAAGCGGTGGGGGTGGAGGGAGTGTATGTGTGCATATGCTCATTGTCCAGGGTGTAGTGTTGTTGTGTCTATAGGCCTAGAGCCGCTCTGCAGGCAGTGCAAGCAAAGTTAAACTCCCGGGTGTTGTTGAGTAGGGCGGGAGGTCCGAGCGTCCATCACTGAGGTGTCCTCGGGGGGATGTTTTCAAAACCAGCCTGGAATATTGAATATTTACATCCATGTGTTATTTTATTCTGTTTCATTTATGATAACCCGAATCACATTTCATTTTTATACTGTTTTATAACAGTTATTTATAATTATTATTACGTTATTTACACTTAAATTTATTAAAAAAAAACCATATTTATTTCCATTTTGTACTGTCTTTTCATTACAGCTCTTAACTGAACAGTATTAATTAAATATTAATTTTATATTTTTTTATTATCTTATCGATAATGGTAATAATATGGTGTATGGTATCATTCGAATTAAAAGGCGCACTTAAAATCCTTTCATTTACTCAAAACTCGACAGTGCGCCTTATAACCCGGTGCGCCTACTGTACGGGATAATTCTGGTCGTGCTTACCTACTTCGAAGCTATTTTATTTGGTACGTGGTGAAATAAGTGTGACCAGTAGATGGCAGTCACACATTAGAGATACGTGTAGACTGCAATATGATGGCAGTCACACATAAGAGATATGTGCAGACTGCCTTATGACTCAAGTAAACAACACCAAAATTTCATATGAAAATATAGAACATTACACACGGCGTTCAAAAATCTATCAGAATGTTTTAGTAGGACTTTGGTAAGCTATGAAGCGGCACAGCTTGATGTATTGTACTATGCTTCAACATCGGAGTACAGTGGAGGGTCTTTTTAAAGGCTAGAGCAGGGGTGTCAGAACTTTTTCCACTGAAGGCCACACACAGAAAAATTAAACCATGCGGTGGCCGTTATGATATTTTTCATTTTCAAACCATAACAAACTATATGGATTCTTTTTTTTTTCTTTTTTTTTTACCTTTAGGACTCCCAGGGACCGTCATTAACATGTTAAAAATAAGTCAAATTATTATTTTCATTTTTTATGTAACGCTTACAGCAAATCTCTATATCAACTTCAGGTTGATATAAAGGTTTTATGCCTTTTCAGTCAAACACAACTTTGTTTTTTTATAGTAAAACTGAAATATGCAGTATTTCCCCCATTGCCCAAAACATTAAGAAAGCAATGTTTGATCTGAAGTAATTGGAACCCTAAAAAGATCAATAACGCCAGACACCATTGATTTAAATGTATTATTATTTCTGAGTAATCACAGTGAAAAAATAAATAAAATCCGACTAAATATATTTGGGATCCAAAAGGTCCCCCACTCAAAGTGATACATTTTTATTATTTGTTTTACTTTCAACACTTAAGTTACGAGATCAACTTCAGATATACCTGTCGATTTTACGTTTGAACAATTATTTTGTTGGTTTTATGCTGTTTTGTCAAAGAAAACACTGTTTTTATATGGTAACTACACAGTATATGCACATAATATTGTCTACATAAAACATTATAAAGTGAAATATTTCAATTAATTGGAGCCTTAAAAAAAGTTCTATTACTACCAATACTCTAAATAGGTCAATAATTCATTATAAAAAAAATATTTTTTAAACTTTTTTTTTTTTTAGCATTGGCAAAAAGGGCAAAATAAAGAAAAACAAACTGTCAAAGTTAGTTTGTGACAAACCCCAAGATGCAGAGATGGAGGCAGGCATGGAGTGAGAAAACATGATTCAATTAAACACTTAGACAAAAACAAACCAAAACGGTACAAACAAAAAGCGCGCACGTGGGCGGATAACAAACAAAAAGGCTTAACGTGGAAGCTAGCAGGTATCGAGCAAGAAACAGAAGTTGTAAATGTAATATGAAAACAAACTTGGAAGCAGGGAACAAAAAACAGTAAGCTACAAACATCTAAATAAATATAGCTTACCGCTACGCTGCAAAGATACGACACGACAAGAGCGACAAGAAGTGACATCGACAAATCAATAATCCAGCACTGACTGGAAGACAAAGCAGGTACAAATAGAAATGGGCTGATTGACCCCAGGTGTGGCCAGGTGCCAATCAGCTGCAGCTGAGGGGAAACAAAGCACTCAGGGAGACAAACAGGAAGCTGAGCCAAAATAAGAGTGCTGACAGATACTAAGGACAGGAAATACTAAACACACAGAGGAAAAAATAAAACACAAACAAACTGTCAGTGGCAAGCCTGACACAAACAGCCTGCATGGCAGCTTTGTGTCAACATTGCAACTTTTCCGCGTTAGATTTCACCTCATTCTACCTTTTTTTAGTGTTTTTTATTTCCGAACTCTAAAAGGGTGAATTTGGCAAACTAACCGCCTTTCAATTGTTCGCTGTCGGAGCGATGACCTTTCACATGTGACGTCACAATGGGAAGCAATCCGCCATTTTCTCAAACACATTACACACACACAAGTGAAAATAGCACTGTTATTTTCTGTTTTTTCGACTGTTTTCCGTATCTTGGAGACATCATGCCTCGTCGGTGTGTTTCGGAGGGTGTAACAACACGATCAGGGACAAATTCAAGTTGATTTAAATGGAGTGTGCATCGATTAGCACGGCATGCTAATTGATGCTAAAATGCTATTTAGGCTAGCTGTATATACATATTGCATTGTTATGTCTCATTTGTAGCTATATTTGCATCCAGCCTCTCCCTCCACCCACATTTAATGCCAAACAAACACATACCAATCAACGGATTTAAGTTGCACCAGTGTCAAAAGATGCGAAAGTCCCTCGTTTGGTCTGCACATTTTACTGACGATAGCGATGCCACGACAGAGATGTGTGGATATCCTGCGACACTCAAAGCAGATGCATTTCCAATGATAAAGTCAATGAAATCACAAAGGTGAATTTTGTTGATGTTATTGATTTATGTGCTAATCAGACATATTTGGTCGCGGCATGACTGCCAGCTAATCGATGCTAACATGCTATTTAGGCTAGCTGTATGTAGATTTGTAGCTATATTTGCATCCAGCCTTTCCCTGCACTCACATTTAATGCCAAACAAACACTTACCAATCGACAGATTTAAGTTGCTCAAAAGATGCAATCGTTGGTTAGAAGGCGATCGCCGAATAGCTTCAATAGCTATTCGCTCAATAGCTTCAGTTTCTTCTTCAATTTCTTTTTCGCTATCTGCCGCCACACTCCAACCATCCATTTCAATACATGCGTAATCTGTTGAATCGCTTAAGCCACTGAAATCAGAGTCTGAATCCGAGCTAATGTCACTATATCTTGCTGTGCTATCCGCCATGTTTCTTTGTATTGGCGTCACTATGTGACGTCACAGGAAAATGGACGGGTGGATTTACAGATAGCGAAAATCAGGCACTTTAAAGCCTTTTTTCGGGATATTCCATGATGGGTAAAATTTTGAAAAAAACTTTGAAAAATAAAATAAGCCACTGGGAACTGATTTTTATTGGTTTCAACCCTTCTGAAATTGTGATAATGTTCCCCTTTAAAATGGGACTTAAATGCTTCTACTGAGGTAACATCTCTAACTGCTACCGGGAGGGCATTCCAGGGTACTTCCCAAAATCATTTCCCCAGGCCGCAATTCTGTCCACCCCTCTAATTCATGCAAGTGGTATTTCCCGTGTGTGTGTGTGTCTTTTTAAAAAGGACCACTGCAGATGCCTCCCTCCTGTCTGTTTATTCCGGCACATTCTCCGCTCCTCTCCCCTCCCATAACCCGCCGCCCCTGTTGCTCACGCCGGCGCACGTCCGTCACTTTAAAAAGGAAACGTCTCCTGCCTCGCGACCAAGAGTCCCGCGTTTTAGAGCTATTGACATTTTCCTTCGGATTCGGACCGGGGCATCAGCAGCCCGGTTTTAGCCACAGCCATGGCGCATGCTGCCGCCCACATTAAGAAGGCCAGGTCTGAGATGGATCAAACTGCCGATCTGAAGGCTCTGGAGAAAGCCAAAGAGAGACGGCGGCGTTCCCGGGAACAGGCAAAGCGCAAGGTAGTAGGGAGAAACAACATCCACCATCCCACCGCCCATCATTTTTTTTAACCATGCGTGGTGACTTCATCCCATCATCACCTCATCATCGTCGCTGTTGGACATCAAAATTGTTGTTTATCCAGCAAAATCCTCTCTTTGTGCTACGACAGCGACATCATATGACGCCTGGCTGGCAAGCTGGGAAGCAAACCAAATAGTAAGAGAGCTCGCAGATAGCACGGGAAGCTATGCAAAAGTCATTGTTTGGTTGCCTGAACATGCATTTGTCCACCTTGGCAGGGGACCGAAACTGAAAGTTAACATGGCTTGAATGTGTGTGAGTGCTCAACACACCCACACACTTTCTTTATAAGAGCCTTTTTACAAAATTTACATCAAAACTACCTCTCAGTATCCTTGAAGTTGTTCTGGATGTGGCCCTCAGTGGTCAGAGTTTAACTAGATTTTTTGAAGAGTATGAATCGATTGAAAATAAGGATGTGGATCGCTTTTTTTTCCGTATTGTATTATATGTTCTTCTGACTCCGATTTCCGGGGTGACGATCCGATTCAGAATCGATTCTCAATTCGACATGATTCTGGCTACAAACCGATTCTTGCAAACGATTATTAAGTAGGGTAAAAATGATTAAGACTTTTTCAAAACGGGTTAGAAGGTTACAAATAGTTATTTCTGGTTGCATGGACACGGCCTGAAAAACCTATTTAAAAAAGTTAATTGTTACAAAAAAAGCCAGCCAAAAAAAAAACTTTAACGAAAAAAAAAATTAGTTTATTCATACATTTTTGATGTATTTGGTTTATAAAAAAAGAAATACTTAGGAAAAAAAAAAAAAAAAAAAAAATATATATATATCCATCCATCCATTTTCTACCGCTTATTCCCTTTCGGGGTCGCGGGGGGCGCTGGCGCCTATCTCAGCTACAATCGGGCGGAAGGCGGGGTACACCCTGGACAAGTCGCCACCTCGCCACCTCATCGCAGGGCCAAAAAATATATATATATATATATATATATATATATATATATATATATATATGTGTGGGGGGGGGGGGGGGGGGGGGGGGAATCACAAGACTCCATCTCTACAGAACTGTTTCATGAGGGGTTCCCTCAATCGTCAGGAGATTGATGATTGAGGGAACCCCTCATGAAACAGTTCTGTAGAGATGAAGTAGTCTTGTGATTTTTCCCACACGTACATATGTATATATATATATATATATATATATATATATATATATATATATATATATATATATATATAAGGGTTCCCTTAATCATCAGGAGATCATTTCCTGATGATTGAGGGAACCCCTCGTGAAACAGTTCTGTAGAGATAAAGTAGTTTTGTGATTTTTCCCCACACATACATATTGCGCTATACCACGGCATCGAGCACTATTCTCTGGATAATCCAATCAAGACATATACATATATATATATATATATATATATATATATATATATACATATATATATATATATATATATATATATATATATATATATATATATATATATATATATATATATATATATATATATATATATATATACATATATATATACATACGTTAGGTCAGGATAAAACACAGAGGCTATTTCCTCCCTGCAAGCCTGTTTCGCAGGTTTCCCTGCTCTTCAGGGGATTTCCCGACCTAAAGTCATTTATTTCCTTTTTTTTTTTCTAATTACATTTGTGGACATTTTTAATCGATTTAGAATAAGGATGAATAACAAACACCCTTTGGATGTGGAGCAAATTTTTTCGTATTAAATTATATGTTCTCCTAACTCTGATTCCCTGGCAAAAAGAGAACACCCCTTGTGACATGAGGGCTCTCCTGCTTAACATATTCGAATGTAAATAAAAGCCAAGGTAATTTTTGTTGGCGAAAAAAACAAAAAAAAACACAATCTAGATCAGGGGTCTCAAACTCAATTAACCTGGGAGCCACTGGACGCAGAGTCTGGGCCGTGGGAAAAGATTTCTTTAAAAAAAATTGCATACTCCTCAGCGTGTCTAGTTGTGTAATGACGTTTCAATTGTATCTTTTGTGCACCGCAACTTTCTCTGTGCAAATAAGACACGTCGGGCGGGCAAAGAAATATAGCATCTCCCACTTTTCCTGGAATTGTCTTTGCTCGTCACGAACATTTCTCTTCACTGCAGGCTCTAAAAAAAGACATGTTTGGGGTTGTGGAATATATTTGTATTTAACCGACGCACGGAAAATAATATTTCCGGAATGTGTGTCGTTGTTTTTTCCTCCCCACAACAATGCGGCGGTCGGCGGATAATAGCCGGGAAAGTACCTGGATAGCGAGCGCAAAAAAGTGACGGCTCCAAGAGTGTTATCCGGCGTCATATAGGAATAAATGAAGTGTTCATCGTGTGAGGCAATGCAAGTTAAACAATAAAAAAAAACTAATAACGGTTTGAATTGGTCAAGGTTATCGGGGAGCGTTATTACTGACGGACAGGTGTCGGGGTGTGACTGCAGCCAAGAAAACCCTCGTCTCCATGGCAACGTCTCTGTCGCCTTTCCACTAACGCAGGGGTAGGCAACCCAGAACGCTGAAAGAGCCATTTTGGAGCCAAATAACAACGCTGTCAAGCGCCATTCATATAAAACTTGCGGGGCGCACTAACATGAAACTTTCATATTAAGGTGGGGGCCGCAAAATAACGTCCGCCTGTCTGAGACCCCTGATCTACAAACCCCGTTTCCATATGAGTTGGGAAATTGTGTTAGATGTAAATATAAACAGAATACAATGGTTTGCAAATAATTTTCAACCCATATTCAGTTAAATGCACTACAAAGACAAGATATTTGATGTTCAAACTCACAAACTTAATTTTTTTTTGCAAATAATAATTAACTTTGAATTTCTTGGGTGCAACTGGTTCCAACGTAATTGGGAAAGGGCATGTTCACCACTGTGTTACATCACCTTTTCTTTGAACAACACTCAATAAACGTTTGGGAACTGAGGAAACTAATTGTTGAAGCTTTCAAAGTGGAATTCTTTCCCATTCTTGTTTTATGTAGAGCTTCAGTCGTTCAACAGTCAGGGGTCTCTGCTGTCGTATTTTAGGCTTCATAATGCGCCACACATTTTCGAGGGGAGACAGGTCTGGACTGCAGATGGGCCAAGAAAGTACCCGCACTCTTTTACTACGAAGCCCCGCTGCTGTAACACGTGGCTTGGCATTGCCTTACTGAAATAAGCAGGGGCGTCCATGATAACTGTTGGATGACAACATATGTTGCTCCAAAACCTGTATGGACCATTCAGCATTAATGGAGCCTTCACAGATGTGTACGTTACCCATGCGTTGGGCACTAATACACCCCCATACCATCACAGATGCTGGCTTTTGAACTTTGCGCCTGTAACAATCCGGATGGTTATTTTCCCTCTTTGTTCCGGAGGACACCTTGTCCACAGTTTCCAAATATAATTGGAAACGTGGACTCGTCAGACCACAGAACACTTTTCCACTTTGCATCAGTCCATCTTAGATGAGCTCGGGCCCAGCGAAGCCAGCGGCGTTCCTTGGTGTTGTTGATAAATGGGTTTTGCTTTGCGAAGCAGAGTTTAAACTTGAACTTACAGATGTAGCAACCAACTGTAGTTACTGACAGTGGTTTTATGAAGTGTTCCTGAGGCCATGTGGGGACACCGTTTACACACTGATGTCGGTTTTTGAGGCAGTACGGCCTGAGGGATCATAGGTCTGTAATATCATTGCTTACGTGCAGTAATTTATCCAGATTCTCTGAACCTTTTGATGATTTTACGGATCGTAGATGGTAAAATCCCTAAATTCCTTGCAATAGCTCGTTTGGAAATGTGGTTCTAAAACTGTTCGACAATTTGCTTACAAATTGGTGACCCTCGTCCCATCCTTGTTTGTGAATCACTGAGCATTTCATGGAAGCTGCTTTTATACCCAATCATGGCACCCACCTGTTCCCAATTAGCCTGCACAGCTGTGGGATGTTCCGAATAAGTGTTTGATGAGCATTCCTCTACTTTATCAGTATTTATTGCCACCTTTCCTCACTTCTTTGTCACGTGTTGCTGGCATCAAATTCTAAACTTAATGATTATTTGCAAAAAAAATGTTTATCAGTTTGAACATGAAATATCTTGTCTTTGTAGCATATTCAACTGAATATGGGTTGAAAATGAATTGCAAATCATTGTATTCCGTTTATATTTACATCTAACACAATTTCCCAACTCATTTGGAAACAGGGTTTGTAGATCCGTATCCTCACTCTCTAGCGCCCTTCCCCCGCCTTTACTCCCGAGATTTATTTTTTTCCACACGTTTCCCAACTAATCCCCGAGCTCGCCCGCTCGCTAGTTGCTCGGACGGTGCAATCGAAGTGCCACGGGTGTGGTATCTGGTTTAATGTAGGTGTTGACGGTGCTTGAACCCATACAACAAGTATTCTGCAAAATGGAGATTTCATCGAAATTGGTATTATTTATTTTTATTTGTGTATAAAATGTTCTGTATGACGGTGGTCCGGGATTGACAAAATCCCGGATTAGAGTGTTTGTAATCCGGCTGTTGTGGCATGATGGGAGGCCCCTGCAGCCAAGAGGGGATTCCAATATTGCCCAAAAAAAAAAAAAAAGAAGAAGATGGGAGTTTTTATCTCTCCAAACAAATGTCATTATTAAAATACTGAATGACTAAAAAAAATTGTCATTATATACATCAAAAAGTATGCGGGTAGTTTTTCCATAATAATTCAGCATTTACAATTTAGATAATTTTTATTCTATTTGCGAGTGTCTGGGAATGTAATACCAGCACTTTTTGTTTTTTTCATACAAAACATTTTAAATGTCAAATAAGACTTTCATGTCAATCATTGTTTTCGTGATTATTGTAATTTCACTACTTTATGCATTGTGATTCTGTAAATAAAAACAGGGTTTCCCGCACATTCATTTATTTGTGGCGGCCCGCCACAAATAAAAATAAATAAAAAATAAATATATATATATTTTTATTATTATTTTTTGGGGGCTTTTGACTCGCTCGACCGCTCATAAAAGAGCTTGTAGTTACATATTATATAAGTATTATATAAATATGTATATAAATATGTACATAAAGTGTTTTAATTATATTCCAACTCCGCGTTCTTCTTGGTCATCGCCGCCGCTGACCCCCCCACACCAATCCCCCCCAACCCGCCCGACAACACCACCTCAAATAGATGCCTGACCTGTGGGAAACACTGAAAAATATTATCTTCTGTATTAGATTATTTATTCCACGTGCAATATTTTTTTTTCCAAAGATTTTCGAAATAAAGGGAAGGTGTTTTTTTTAAATTGATTGGAACTTTTATTAGTAGATTGCACAGTACAGTACATATTTCGGAAAATGGACCACTAGAAACTCTCCTGAAGGAATCAATAAAGTACTATCCATCTATCTACAAACATATGCAGGTCGTTTTTCCATAAAATTTCAGCATTTAAAATGCAGATCATTTTTATTCTATTGGCGAGTGTCTGGGAATGTAATACCACCACTTTTTTTTTTTTTTTACATACAACATTTTAAATGTAAAATAAGACTTTCATGTCATTCATTGATTTCTTGATTATTGTAATAGCACTACTTCATGCAATGTGATTCTGTAAATAAAAAGATGACCTTCAGTATTAGACAGAGGTGGGACCAAGTCATTGTTTTGCAAGTCACAAGTAAGTCTCAAGTCTTTGCCCTCAAGTCTCGAGTCAAATACCGAGTCAAGACAGGCAAGTCCCGAGTCAAGTCCAAAGTCAATACTGGAAAGTCTCAAGTCAAGTCCCAAGTCCTGCATTTTGAGTTTCGAGTCATTTCAAGTCTTTTTAACCACAGACTAATATATGTACACAGATTGTGTATGCTTTTAAAACGCTGTATATGTTTATTATAAAAAAACAGTGCTGACATTGCACTTCATAATAGCACTATTAACCAGTTATTCTAAACATTTAACTCATTACTTTACAGTATAAACACATTTGAAAAAACAAGTGCAACTATACTTATTTGCACAAAAGTGTTAACATTGTATTTCCATGGAATAGTGCATTGTAACTAGTTCCACAGCAGTTTATCATGTTGTTACCTTATCTCATTGATCTCATCTCACACTATATATGTGTTTATGTGTGCGTACACATAAAAAACATAAATACATGAACATAACAATGAACAATGCTGTACTTTTTAGATGTCAGGGCTCTATGGAATATGTACACATATTCGTAATATAGTATACATTTTAACTGACCTTTATTTGACTGTTTGTGTTTTTGTAGATGACTAAAATATGCGGTGCTGCTGACCGCCGTCTAACGTCACGTTTCTGTGTGTGATACATTCACTAATGTAACGTTATGTGTAGGTACCTCATGCAACCCTGCTTAAAAAAAATCACTTGACAAAAAGTATGAATAAGGTAGAGAACTGCAGTGGACGCAACAGATTGCCGTGTTTGCAATGACGTTATAACCATAGACATCTTATAAGTAGACGCAGAATTGGCTGCTGTGACGCAAGCGATTTGGCCGCCATCTTGAAGAGGTGATGAGGAGCCGACAAGCAGCCTAAACTGACCGTTGACAGGTAGAAAACAAAGATGCTGGGCTGGTATTCAGCGTTTTCCTGCTCAAATGAGCAGACTGTTGAAAATAGGAATTGGGGGATTACTTCTCACAAGTAAGATTTAACATTAACATACTATTGGTTGTATTTTGTGAAAAGAATATTACCACAGAGTTAAGCAGGAGCAAAGAACTACAATATTTGCAAGTGAAAATCACAAAGAAACATTTATTAGTAGATTGCACAATACAGTACATATTTTGTAAAATTGACCACTAGGAACTCTCTTCAAGGAATCAATAAAGTACTATCTATCTATCTACAAACGTATGCAGGTAGTTTTTCTATATAATTTCAGCATCTACAATGCAGATAATTTTTATTCTATTTGCGAGTGTCTGGGAATGTAATACCACTTTTTTTTTCTTTTTTTTTTACATATAACATTTTAAATGTAAAATAACACTTTCATTTCATTCATTGATTTTGCGATTATTGTAATAGCACTACTTCATGCAATGTGATTCTGCACATAAAAAGATGACCTTCAGTATTAGATCATTTAATCCAAGTGCAATATTTTTTTTCAAGGATTTTCGAAATAAAGGGAAGGTGTTTTTTTTTAATTGATTGAAACTTTTATTAGTAGTTTGCACAGTACAGTACATATTCCGTACAATTGACCACTAGTAACTCTCCAGAAGGAATCAATAAAGTACTATCTATCCATCTACAAACGTATGCGGGTAGTTTTTCCATAAAATTTCAGCATTTACATTTTTATTCTATTGGCGAGTGTCTGGGAATGTAATATGTAACGCTAGCATGGGCTAGATGGGTTAAAAGTGTAAATTGTGTGACAGAAGATGGTTTGTCTAGGAGCCTGTGGTATGAAAGATGATGACAACTAGTTATCTTGGTTTTGACTGCATTAAATGTTTTGACATAAAAACATAAATACCACAGATAACACAATAGAAAAAAAAAAAAATGGCTAAAACAAAAATACAAGCTACAGTCCTGCTTCCTTTACGGAACCAGTCCACAGTTCAGTTCAAAAGATACGCAAAATGCAATGACTTTTGCATGAGTCCTAAAGTTCAGTTCAAAAAATAAAAGTAATCCAAAAGGGTTCGCAGCGGAGGAGGAAAAAAAAATGCTTGTCCTACCGCATTCTTGTTTAGCTCGCCATTTTGTTGAGTTGAGTGTAAAGGTGGATAGGGAGCTCAGGTTGTTGGGGTCACCGGGTATTCCTTCCCGGAAAAAAAACCTGACCTAAAAGTCCAAAAAACAAAGTGAGTAACCTAGTTACCTCTTCACTAGCAACGTACATAATATAGGTCAGGGGTCACCAACCTTATTGAAACCAAGAGCTACTTCTTGGGTACTGATTAATGCGAAGGGCTACCAGTTTGATACACGCTTAAATAAACTGCCAGAAATAGCCAATTTGCTCAATTTACCTTTAATATATATATATATATATATATATATATATATATATATATAAAATGCGTATTTCTGTCTGTCATTCAGCCGTACATTTTTTTCCTTTTACGGAAGGTTTTTTTGTAGAGAATAAATGATGGAAAAAAACACTTAATTGAACGGTTTAAAAGAGGAGAAAACACGAAAAAAATGATAACTAAATTTTGAAACATAGTTTATCATCCAATTTCGACTCTTTAAAATTCAAAATTCAACCGAAAAAAATAAAAGAGAAAAAGTAGCTAATTCGAATATTTTTGAAAAAAATAAAATAATTTATGGAACATCATTAGTAATTTTTCCTGATTAAGATTAATTTTAGAATTTTGATGACATTTTTTAAATAGGTTAAAATCCAATCTGCACTCTGTTATAATATGTAACAAATTGACCCTATATTTGGAGCTATATTTCTAACAAAGACAAATCATTATTTTTTCTAGATTTTCCAGAACAAAATTTTTAAAAGAAATTCAAAACACTTTGAAATAAAATTTAAATTTGATTCTACAGATTTTCGAGATTTGCCAGAATATTTTTTTTGAATTTTAATCATAATAAGTTTGAAGAAGCTAAAATGAAGAATTAAATTAAAATGTACTTATTATTGTTTACAATAAAACAAAAAAAAATACTAGAACATTGATTTAAATTGTCAGGAAAGACGAGGAAGGAATTTAAAAGGTAAAAAGGTATATGTGTTTGAAAATCCTAAAATCATTTTTAAAGTTGTATTTTTCTCTAAAATTGTCTTTCTGAAAGTTATAAGAAGCAAAGTAAAAAAAAAATCAAAACAATTTTATTTAAACAAGTGAAGACCAAGTCTTTAAAATATTTTCTTGGATTTTCAAATTCTATTTGAGTTTTGTCTCTCTTGGAATTAAAAATGTCGAGCAAAGCGACACCAGCTTGCTAGTAAATAAATTCAATTTAAAAAATAGAGGCAGCTCATTGGTAAATGCTGCTATTTGAGCTATTTTTACAACAGGCCAGCGGGCGACTCATCTGGTTCTTACGGGCTACCTGGTGCCCGCGGGCACCGCGTCGGTGACCCCTGATCTAGGTACTTGAATGCATAATATAAGCATTCGATTGTCCAAAAATACACATTTTTTGTATTAATAAACAATTGATGACATAATTAACCATGTTAATTAATTTACAATCATGAGTCCATTTAAAATGAACATTCATAATACATTCTAATAATACAGATCATGTTTTCTTATCTAAAGTGATAAAACTCAATTATGGATCAGTTAAAAATTCAATTACAAGTGCACTTATATAAACTAATTTCATAATAATACTCATTATTAGAAACTCAATGAATCAAAATTCAAATTCAAGTACTTGTCCAAACATTCAAAGATGATAAACAATCGAGCAGAGTTAAATTAAAGGGTTGCGCAACAAACCAAATACACACACTTGCGTTCCATCTAGAGTGCGTAGTAAAGAAGACAAACTTGCAAAAGCATTAACAAAGTAGCTAAAGCAGGGGTCACCAACGCGGTGCCCGCGGGCACCAGGTCGCCCGTAAGGACCAGATGAGTCGCCCGCTGGCCTGTTCTAAAAATAGCTCAAATAGCTGCACTTACCAGTGAGCTGCCTCTATTTTTGAAATTGTATTTATTTACTAGCAAGCTGGTCTCGCTTTGCTCGACATTTTTCATTCTAAGAGAGACAAAACTCAAAAAGAATTTGAAAATCCAAGAAAATATTTTAAAGACTTGGTCTTCACTTGTTTAAATAAATTCATTTACTGTTTTACTTTGCTTCTTGTAACTTTCAGAAAGACAATTTTTGAGAAAAAATACAACCTTAAAAATGATTTTAGGATTTTTAAACACATATACCTTTTTATCTTGTGAATTCAGTCCTCTTCTTTCCTGACAATTTAAATCAATGTTCAAGGAATGTTTTATTTTCGTTTTATTGTAAAGAATAATAAATACATTTTAATTAAATTTTTCATTTTAGCTTCTGTTTTTTCGACGAAAAATATTTGTGAAATATTTCTTCCAACGTGTTATGATTAAAATTGAAAAAAAAATATTCTGGCAAATCTAGAAAATCTGTAGAATCAAATTTAAAATCTTATTTCAAAGTCTTTTGAATTTATTTTAAAATTTTTGTTGTGGAAAATCTAGAAGAAATAATGATTTGTCTTTGTTAGAAATATAGCTTGGTCCAATTTGTTATGTATTATAACAAAGTGCAGATTGGATTTTAAACTGTTTAAAACATGTCATCAAAATTCTAAAATTAATCTTAATCAGGAAAAATTACTAATGATGTTCCATAAATTCTTTTTTAAATTTTTTCAAAAAGATTCGAATTAGCTTGTTTTTCTATTCATTTTTTTTCGGTTGAATTTTGAATTTTAAAGAGTCGAAATTGAAGATGAACTATTTTTCAAAATTTTATTTTCATTTTTTTTCGTGTTTTCTCCTCTTTTAACCCGTTCAATTAAGTGGTTTTTTTCATCATTTATTCTCTACAAAAAACCTTCCGTAAAAGGAAAAAAAATGTACGACAGAATGACAGACAGAAATACCCATTTTTTAAATATATATATATAGATTTATTTATTAAAAGTAAATTGAGCGAATTGGTTATTTCTGGCAATTTATTTAAGAGTGTATCAAACTGGTAGCCCTTCGCATTAATCAGTACCCAAGAAGTAACCCTTGGTTTCAAAAAAGGTTGGTGACCCCTGGGCTAAAGCATATTAGCACCGCAAAGCCCTTTGCTTGACTAAATTGTTGCCTATAAATCGGCTGGATTATCATAAGAAAGCAAAAAAGGTAATTACCTGAGTAATCGAGGGCAAAACAACACACCTGCACTGCTCGATTGTTAATCAAACATGTTGGCTGTATGGAGAAATAGCAGCGGTTAGCGCCTATGCTAAAACAGCTGCAAACATAATATTGGCGACAAGGCACATGATTGTGGTTTTGGAATTCTGTTGCTTATGTCATGGCAAAAGACTCACCTAATAATAAAGTTTGAAAAATGTGAGGATGATAAGATTTTACTAGTTTCTTCTACAGTGTGTCTCACAGCAACCACAGCAGACACGAAGAGCGCCATTTTGGGGCAGGAAGTATCCCTCCACAATAAAAATATTTGCACTGTATGCATGTGTTTAATGGGAATTTCAAATATGGGTTACAAATACCACCACTTTTTTTTTTTTTTACATTCAACATTTTAAATGTAAAATAAAACTTTCATGTCATTCATTGATTTCGCGATAATTGTAATTGCACTACTTTATGCGATGTGATTCTGTAAATAAAAAGATGACCTTCAGTATCAGATTATTTATTCCATGTGCAATATTTTTTTTCGGAGGATTTTCGAAATAAAGGGAAGGTGTTTTGTGAAATTGATTGAAACTTTTATCAGTAGATTGCACAGTAAAGTACATATTCTGTAAAATTGACCACTAGGAATTCAGGAGATGAAAGTACAACCCATTTATCATTTATTATCTTCTGTATGCAGGTAGTTTTTTCCATAAAATTTCAGCATTTACAATGCAGATCATTTTTATTCATTGGCGAGTGTCTGGGAATGTAATACCACCACTTTTTTTTTTGTTTTACATACATTTTAAATGTAAAATAAGACTTCCATGCCATTCATTGATTTTGCAATTATTGTAATAGCACTACTTTATGCAATTTGATTCTGTAAATAAAAAGATAATCTTCAGTATTAGATTATTTATTCCATGTGCAACATTTTTTTTTGAGGATTTTCGAAATAAAGGGAAGGTGTTTTTTGAAATTGATTGAAACTTTCACCTGTAGGTTGCACAGTAAAGTACATATTCCGTAAAATTGACCAGTAGGAATTCTCCTGAAGGAATCAATAAAGTACTATCCATCTATCTATCTACAACTTTGTATGCAGGTAGTTTTTCCATAAAATTTCAGCATTTAAAAATGCAGATCATTTTTATTTTATTGGCAAGTGTCTGAGAATGTAATACCACCACTTTTTTTTTTTTTTTACATACAACATTTTAAATGTAAAATAAGACTTTCATTTAATTCATTGATTTCGTGATTATTGTAATTGCACTACTTTATGCTATGTGATTCTGTAAATAAAAAGATGATCTTCAGTATTAGATTATTTATTCCACGTGCAACATTTTTTTTCCGAGGATTTTCGAAATAAAGGGAAGGTGTTTTGTGAAATTGATTGAAACTTTTATCAGTAGATTGCACAGTAAAGTACATATTCCGTAAAATTGACCAGTAGGAATTCTCCTGAAGGAATCAATAAAGTACTATCCATCTATCTATCTACAACTTTGTATGCAGGTAGTTTTTCCATAAAATTTCAGCATTTAAAAATGCAGATCATTTTTATTTTATTGGCAAGTGTCTGAGAATGTAATACCACCACTTTTTTTTTTTTTTTACATACAACATTTTAAATGTAAAATAAGACTTTCATTTAATTCATTGATTTCGTGATTATTGTAATTGCACTACTTTATGCTATGTGATTCTGTAAATAAAAAGATGATCTTCAGTATTAGATTATTTATTCCACGTGCAACATTTTTTTTCCGAGGATTTTCGAAATAAAGGGAAGGTGTTTTGTGAAATTGATTGAAACTTTTATCAGTAGATTGCACAGTAAAGTACATATTCCGTAAAATTGACCAGTAGGAATTCTCCTGAAGGAATCAATAAAGTACTATCCATCTATCTATCTACAACTTTGTATGCAGGTAGTTTTTCCATAAAATTTCAGCATTTAAAAATGCAGATCATTTTTATTTTATTGGCGAGTGTCTGGGAATGTAATACCACCACTTTTTTTTTTTTTACATACAACATTTTAAATGTAAAATAAGACTTTCATTTAATTCATTGATTTCGTGATTATTGTAATTGCACTACTTTATGTTATGTGATTCTGTAAATAAAAAGATGATCTTCAGTATTAGATTATTTATTCCACGTGCAACATCTTTTTTTCGAGGATTTTCGAAATAAAGGGAAGGTGTTTTTTTAAATTGATTGAAACTTTCATCAGTAGGTTGCACAGTAATGTACATATTCCGTAAAATTGACCAGTAGGAATTCTCCTCAAGGAATCAATAAAGTACTATCCATCTATCTATCTACAACTTTGTATGCAGGTAGTTTTTCCATAAAATTTCAGCATTTAAAAATGCAGATCATTTTTATTTTATTGGCGAGTGTCTGGGAATGTAATACCACCACTTTTTTTTTTTTACATACAACATTTTAAATGTAAAATAAGACTTTAATTTAATTCATTGATTTCGCGATTATTGTAATTGCACTACTTTATGCTATGTGATTCTGTAAATAAAAAGATGATCTTCAGTATTAGATTATTTATTCCACGTGCAACATTTTTTTTTCAAGGATTTTCGAAATAAAGGGAAGGTGTTTTTTGAAATTGATTGAAACTTTCATCAGTAGGTTGCACAGTAAAGTACATATTCTGTAAAATTGACCAGTAGGAATTCTCCTGAAGGAATCAATAAAGTACTATCCATCTATCTATCTACAACTTTGTATGCAGGTAGTTTTTCCATAAAATTTCAGCATTTAAAAATGCAGATCATTTTTATTTTATTGGCGAGTGTCTGGGAATGTAATACCACCACTTTTTTTTTTTTACATACAACATTTTAAATGTAAAATAAGACTTTCATTTAATTCATTGATTTCGCGATAATTGTAATTGCACTACTTTATGCTATGTGATTCTGTAAATAAAAAGATGATCTTCAGTATTAGATTATTTATTCCACGTGCAACATTTTTTTTTCTGAGGATTTTCGAAATAAAGGGAAGGTTTTTTGAAATTGATTGAAACTTTCATCAATAGATTGCACAGTAAAGTACATATTCCGTAAAATTGACCACTAGGAACTCTCCTGAAGGAATCAATAAAGCACTATCTATCTATCATCTGTATGCAAGTAGTTTTTTCCATAAAATTTCAGCATTTACAATGCAGATAATTTTTATTCTACTGGCGAGTGTCTGGGAATGTAATACCAGTTTTTTTTTTTTTTACATACAACATTTTAAATGTAAAATATTGCTTTCATTTCATTATATATCAATCAATCAATCAATGTTTACTTATATAGCCCTAAATCACTAGTGTCTCAAAGGGCTGCACAAACCACAACACAAACCACTACCACATCCTCGGTAGGCCCATATATAGGTATATATATATACACACACACACACAAACACACAATGTGTGTGTGTGTGTTCGTGTGCGTGCGTGCGTTTAGGTATTTTTTTGTGGGCAGCCTAAGGCACACCTGTGCAATAATCATGCTGTCTAATCAGCATCTTGAAATGCCACACCCGTGAGGTGAGATGGATTATCTTGGCAGAAAAGAAATGCTCACTAACTCAGATTTAGACGGGTTTGTGAACAATATTTGAGGGGAATAGGTCTTTTATGTAAGTTTCATATGTTTGAGTACAACTCATGAAAAATGTGAGCAAAAACACACACACGTGTGTGTATATATATATATATATGTGTGTGCGATATATAATAGCATGCCCAAAGTGTTGACTTAAACGTGTGGACAATGCTGAAGAAACAAGTCCATGTCAGAAAACCAACACATTTAGCTGAACTGCACCGATTTTGTCAAGAGGAGTGGTCAAAAATTCAACCAGAAGCTTGTGGATGGCTACCAAAAGCGCTTCGTTGCAGTGAAACTTGCCAAGAGTCATGTCAGCAAATATCAACATTGCTGTATGTATACTTTTGACCCAGCAGATTTGCTCACATTTTTAGTAGACCCATAATAAATTCATAAAAGAACCTTTTAAAATGTTTTGTGTGACCAACAGGTATGTGCTCCAATCACTCTATCATAAAAAGATAAGAGCTGTAGAGATTATTATAAACTCAAAACAGCCATGACATCATGTTCTTTACAAGTGTATGTAAACTTTTGATCGCAGCCTAATTGAAACGAGCAAGTACGCAGGATTAACGTGGATTGGAGCTTCAGGTGTTCTGTGTATGAACAAGTGGAATGGATTGTATAACGCTGTTCTGAATGAAGACAAATACACAGAACCCCTTGCAGCACTAACTCTTCCGGGACGCTACAATATACACCCCCTGCTACCCCTTACCCCTCACCACCTCATCACAGGGTCACTCATTTACACACTAAGGACCATTTAGTGTTGCCTTGCCACAACTTATTTCTCACAAAATTCTGACTTTATTCTCACAATATCGCTGCTGTAATGACTACTAATTATTGTATTGTACTTATGACTTTTTTTTTTCACAGAAGTAAGATTTTACTATTGAGCTATTTATTTAACGGTAGCCTATACACCTGGCTTGGGCAATTATTTTGACTAAAAGGGGCCAAATTTTGAGAAAAATATGTGTCTGGGGGCCAGTATATCTACTTATCCTTTTATCTATATATAATTGATGGTAGCCTATACATTAGGCCTGGGCAGTTATTTTGACTCGGGGGGCCAAATAAAAAAAAATAAACAAAAAGTGTCCGGGGGCTATCAATCAGGAGGCCAAATTTTGAGGGGGAATAAAAACAAACATGATAATAATAATGATAAAATAAAAGTGTCTTGGGGCCAGTATATCTACACACACACACATATATATATATATATATGTATATATATATATATATATATATATGTATATATATATATATATATATATATATATATATGTATATATATATATATGTATATATATGTATATATATATATATATATATATATATATATATATATATATATATATATATATATATATATATATATATATATATATATATATATATATATATATATATATATATATATGTATGTATATGACGGTAGCCTATACATCAGGCCTGACCAATTTTTTTGACTCAGGGGGCCAAATTATGAGGAAAGAAAAGAAATGTCTGGGGACCAGTAATCGAGGGGCCAAATTTTGAGGGGAAAAAATGAATAAAAAAACAATTTAAAAAATTTATAAAAGTGTCTTGGGGCCAGTATATCTACTTATATATTTATCTGTATATAATTGATGGTAAACTATACATCAGGCCTGGGCAATTATTTTTAATCGGGGGGCCAAATTTTGAGAAGAAAAAAGTGTCCGGATGCTATTAATCGAGGGGCCAAATTTTGAGAGGGGGGGAAAAAAATAATACAATTTTTTTAAATAAATAAAAGTGTCTTGGGGCCAGTATATATATATATATATATATATATATATATATATATATATATATATATATATATATATATATATATATATATATATATGTAGGTGTGGGAAAAAAATCACAAGACTACTTCATCTCTACAGATCTGTTTTTTAATGGAAGGGCACAGAGTGGGTGGGTACAAGCAGGCGTAGGGTGTGGTGATTGGCTCATGTGTTACCTAGGAGGTGTTTCCGTCTGTGGCGGCATGTTGAAATGATTTCACTGCGCTTGTTGAGGGATGATAGATCTGGATGATATATAATAAACAGTTTCTCTTTTAAGCATAGGTTGCATCTTTTATTACCACTGTTGTAAGGTGTGCTGGATGCAAGAATTGGCCATGTTATTGAATATTCAACATTATTGTCTTTGAGGTTCCAAATGTGTTTGCTGAGTTCTGTAGAATTCCGCAAAGTCTGGTTTCTAAAGGAGGCGTTGTGATTATTCCATCTTGTTTTGAACGCTCCTTCGGTTAATCCTACGTACGTGTCGGATGTGTTAATGTCCTTGCGTGTCACCTTTGCTTGGTAAACGACTGATGTCTGTAAGCACCTTCCGTTGAGAGGGCAATCAGGTTTCTTGCGACAGTTACATTCATTATTGGTTTCAGAGTCGTTTAGTCTGGGGGTAGGCAGTCCTTTTGCAATTGCTTTGTTGTGGTTTGAAATGATTTGTTGCATGTTGTTCATATAGCTGTAGCTCAATTTAATGTTGTTCTTGTTGAATATTTTTCTTAGGGTGTTGCTTTTGGGGAAGTGTTTGTCGATCAGAGTGAGGAACTTGCGGCCGATGTTGGTTGAGACGCCTTTGCTGAATGGCGGATTGTACCAGATGATGTTGTTTCGTTTTCTGCTCTTTTTTGGTTGGTTTCCTGGAGTGGGTTCATAGGTGAGGGTGAAGTTGTATCCGCTTTCATCAAGTGCTTTCTGGTACGGGGGGGTTGCTTGGTCGAATTCAGCTTTGCTAGATGACAGCATCGATAGCCTTTTATTAATTCCGGTAGGTATTCTTTTCGTGGTGGTGGGTGGGTGGTTGCTGTCATGGTGCACGTATTGGAGTGTTGTGTTGGGTTTCGTGAATGGTTGGTAGCTGTTATTTGTCAGGTTGAAAGTGACAAATATATATATATATATATATATATATATACATATATATATATATATATATGTATATATATATATATATATATATATATATATATATATTTGACGGTATCCTATACATCAGGCCTGACCAATTATTTTGACTCAGGGGGCCAAATTATGAGAAGAAGAAAAAATGTCTGGGGACCAGTACTCGAGGGGCCAAATTTTGAGGGGAAAAAAATAAATAAATAAGAATAAAAAAATAAATAAAAGTGTCTTGGGGCCAGTCAATTTGCCTGTATATTTATCTGTATATAATTGATGGGAGCCTATACATCAGGCCTGGGCAATTATTTTGACTCGGAGGGCCAAATTTTGAGGGGGGAAATAATAATAATAAAATAAAATAAAAAGTGTCTGGGGGCCAGTACATCTACTTATCTATTTATCTATATATAGTTGATCGTAGCTTATACATCCGGCCTGGGCAATTATTTTGACCTGGAGGGAACACATTTTGAGAAAAAAATGTGTCTGGGGGCCAGTATATCTACTTATCTATTCATCTATATATAATTGTATATACCGGTATTTATATATATATATATATATATATATATATATATATATATATATATATATATATATATATATATATATATATATATATATATATATATATACACACATATATATTTATATATATACACACACACTGTATATGGATATGTATATACATACATACATACATACACATATATATACATATATACATATATATACATATATATACATATATATATATATATATATATATATATATATATATATATATATATATATATAAATAAAATATCCATACATCCATTTTCTACCGCTTGTCCCTTTTGGGTAATGTCTGTCGGGCCCGAATGGGAAGCTTTTCCAAGACCTGCTATACATCAATGGGTGTAATCGCACATTTTAATGAGTTTTAAGTAATACAATTTTTTTTGGAACCTTGTTTCATCTAATAACATTATCATCCAAAAATGACTCCCAGGCGCAGCCACCGCTGCTGCCCACTGCTCCCCTCACCTCCCAGGGGGTGATCAAGGGTGATGGGTCAAATGCAGAGAATAATTCAGTCACATCTAGTGTGTGTGTGACAATCATTGGTACTTTAACTTTAACTTTAATAATGGGGTTGTTTTATTGTTTGTTTGTTTTTTGTTTATTTTTTTCTGGCTGAATTCTGAATGTATTCTTGACATATTTTAATTTATTTTATTCTGAATTTAGTCTTTGATCTCATTATTATTCATTTTCACAATTTCTTTAATTATTTCACATAATATAGCGAATGTTTTTTTTTTAAAGAATTTACGAGGATCATTTTATCTTACAATATTGTACATATTAATTTACATAAAGTAACACTTTATTTCAAATTGGTGAGGCTGTCGTGAAGTTGACGATGTAACCATTTTTTGACATAAATGTCATCTACCGACTTTTTATTGTTCATTCTTTTTTTATGGGTGTGTATTTCTCCTTTTTTCTAATCAATCAATCAATGTTTACTTATACAGCCCTAAGTCACGAATGTCTCAAAGGGCTGCACAAGCCACAAGAACATCCTCGACTCAGACCCCCCATTTTTTTCTTCCGATAAATTTCCTGAAATGTGATTTTCTCTGTTGCAGTCCGACAGCAACACCAGTTTCTTGCGAGCGGCGAGAGCAGGAAACATTGACAAGGTTCTGGAATATCTGAAAGGGGGCGTCGACATCAACACCTGCAATCAGGTAAAAAAAACAAAAAAAAGAGTTTTTCCAGGTAGACATGAGCATGACATACACTATCGTCATCACTTTTATAAGAGATCTAGTTCTATTGTTTATATCTGGAGTACATACATTTTATATATGGTGGTGTTAAACTGTTTTGGTAAAATTATGACTTTTTTAAGTGTCGGTGGTCTTAATGTTACAACTTCTTTTTTTTTTACACCAAAATATAATTATCATTAAACCTGATTTTAATATAAATATTTGGTTGAACATTTTGATAACATTTTCTCCCAAATACACAAAACCAGTGACGTTGGCACCTTGTGTAAATAGTAAATAAAAAACAGAATACAATAATTTGCAAATCCTTTTTAACTTATATTCAATTGAATGGACTGCAAAGACAAGATATTTAATGTTCCAACTCGAAAACTTTGTTATATTTTGCAAATATTTGGAATTTGATGCATGCAACATGTTTGAAAAAAGCTGGCACAAGTGGCGAAAAAGACAGAAAAGTTAAAGGAATGCTCATCAAACGCTTATTTGGAACAGGCTAATTAGGAACGGGTGGGTGCCGTGATTGGGTATAAAAGCAGCTTCTGTGAAATGCTCAGTCATTCACAATCAAGGACGGTGCGAGGGTCACTTCTTATTGAACAAATGCGTGAGTAAATTGTATTACCGTTTTATAAGAACATTTCTCAACGAGCTATTGCAAGAAATTTATGGATTTTACCATCTACGGTCCGTAATAACATCAAAAGGTTCAAAGAATCTGTAGAAATCACTGCACTTAAGCGATGACATTACGCACCTTCAATCCCTCAGGCGGTAATGCATCAAAAAGAGACACCAGTGTGTAAAGGATATCACCACATGGGCTCAGGAACACTTCAGAAAACCACTGTCAGTAACTACAGTAGGTCGTTACATCTGTAAGTGCGAGTTAAAACTCTACAATGCAAAGTATTTATCAACAACACCCAGAAACGCTGCCTGCTTCGCTGGGCCCCGAGCTCATCAAAGATGGACTGATGCAAAGTGTAAAAGTGTTCTGTGGTCCGACAAGTCCACATTTCAAATTGTTTTTGGAAACTGTGGACGTCATGTCCTCTGGAATAAAGAAGAAAAGAACCATTTGGATTGCTAAAGGTGCAACGTTTAAAAGCCAGGATTTTTTTCCATACACTTATACATGTACAGTCGTTCCTATTGCCAATATTATACAGTAGGGTCCCTCGATTTATTTGGTTGGGTTGATAGTTTCCTGGGTATGACGTTAAAGTGCATCCGGCAGTGGCTGCTCCTCTTTGGGGGCATGGGGCAGTAGGATGTTAACACAGTCTTACACTATACACAGTCTTGGATTTTTTCACTGTGAACGGCTTCCTGCCGCCACCGTGTGGGTTGCATGGACCATCAATGAAAGACATGGCTAAGCAGGCTTGACTCTCGTTTATTGTTTCAATAAACCATTCTAGGTCCCAGTCGGTCGCGCAGATTTCCAGCGCTTCCTTCACTGCTGCTTGACTCGGCTGGCCTTTCGGTTGCCGGTGACTCCGTCTTCCCCGGGGGCTCATATTTTGTCACGGCTCGATAGTCTTGTTCGTCTGCTGTTTCTCCTACTTCTTCTGCCCCCATTGCTCCTCCTTCTCCCCTTTTATACAGCAGGAGGAGATGCACAGAATGAGAGCAGGTATGTGAATTATGCACCTGGCTCTGATCGCTGCAGCGGCACTCCAGGCGCGCCCCCCCTCTCCGTTCCGCTGCATACTCCGCCTCCTGGCCGCCATCTTGGGTAGGACCATGATTTGTCCAATCCCGCTGTCGGCCCGTCGGCTCCGCCTCTCCACAGTCACACTTCATTTCCTCAGTTTATTAGTTACTATATTTAGCGTTCTTTGATTATTATTATTATTATTATATACAGTATATATGCTCTTTATATATAATAAATACATAAAGCAATCAACCCCTGGTGTCTGTTGCCGTCCCCTCCCCTCTGCAAACTATAACAGATAACTCTTGTTTTTACCATGCCGAGTCATTGGCCCTGCGATCGCCAGTCAGCTGACGGGCTGGTAGAACCCTGGCATAGACCAATGGTTTTGGGCACTTTCGAACAAACTATCCACCTCCGTTCTACTCACCCACGCTTTACACATAACCAGAAGCAGACACCGCCAACAACAAGCCGGATTCATGCCCAAAGGTTCCACCTTCGATCTAATCTCTGCTCTCCGGCTCAAAATAGAAAAGTCCCCGGAGTTCAAAAAGGACCGGCACCTCTTGATCTCCCTTATTGACCTTAAGGCTTCCTTCGACACAGGGGACCATGAGACTCTCTGTAACATCCTGAAGTCTCTCGTAGCCCAAACCAAAATCACCACACTCTTTTGGAAGCTGTACCTGCATACAAGCTTATGATCGCGCTCCGAGTGGTTCCCCATAAATAATGGTGGTAAGGCAGGGCTGTGTTGCAGCTTCTGAAATGTTTTAATTGTGTCCCTGATTAATTATGTCAAGAGTCTGCGAGCAGATCCCTGGGTCCTTGGTAACTACACCCTCAAGGACCTTCAATATGCAGATGAAAACACCGTTGTTCAGCGAAGCTCCTGGCGTGTTCAACCGTCTATGAAGGTATGGGGGTCTTTACTTTCCCCCATGCGCTGTATGAGATCGGACGCTGATGTTGGCCGTGCCGCTCCCACCCGGTCTGCCAGAGCCTGCATTTGTGTAGCTCTGCTGGGCCACTTGTTGGTGGATCACCTCCAGCTGCCAATGGCTGACCGCTATCACCTCTGCGAGAATGTTGGTCACTGCTGCCAGGGGGCCGGCTTCCATCCCCTTAGGTGGTCCGGCTTGTTTGGGGTGCCGAATTGTGGAGGTTGCCCTCCAGTGGGTTTCTCACACCACCCAACACCGCCATGAGAGCCCGGATCAGGGTTACAAAAGTTTTATTTTATATAAGTTCGTTCAGCAGTTTTCTTTCCAGCCACTGTCTTTTTGTCTCTTACTCACTCGCTCTCAGTCCAGGTCCAACTAAGAAAGACGACAAGTGATAAGATCACACGGCCCACCCGGGCCATCTACGCACCTGTCGCTCTCTTCGAGGCCGGTCCTGGCACACCCCGTTCTGCGGCAGGCCAGCAGGCCACACACCCCCTCCACAAGCACTTTACACACTGATAACATTTCAAAAGTACTCACAGTTGTATTTTCATAATTAAATGCATAATATATCTATATTATGTTAATATGGACATTGGTATTGTATTGTAGAAATGGTAGAAAACCCAAAACCAGTGAAGTTGGCACGTTGTGTAAATCGTAAATAAAAACAAAATGCAATGTTTTGCAAATCATTTGCAAAGACAAGATAATTAACGTTCGAACTGGAAAACTTGCAAATGCTGACACAAGTGACAAAAAAGACTGAGAAAGTGGAGGAATGCTCATCAAACACTTATTTGGAACATCCCACAAGTGAACAGGCTAATTGGAAACAGGTGGGTACCATGATTGGGTATAAAAGCAGCTTCCATGAAATGCTCAGTCATTCGCAAACAAGGACGGGGCGAGGGTCCCCAATTTGTGAACAAATGATTGAGCAAAATGTCCAACAGTTTAACAACAACATTTCTCAACAAGCTATTGCAAGAAAATTTGGTATTTCACCATCTACGGTCCGCAATATCATCAAAAGGTTCAGCAAATCTGTAGAAATCACTGCAAGGCCGAAAACCAACATTGAAAGCCTGTGACCTTGGATCCTTCAGGCCGTACTGCATCAAAAACTGACATCAGTGTGTGAAGGATATCACCACATGGGCTCAGGAACACTTCAGAAAACCAGTGTCAGTAACTACAGTTTGTCGCTACATCTGTAAGTGCAAGTTAAAACTCTACTATGCAAAGCAAAAGTCATTTATCAACAACACCCAGATATGCCGCCGGCTTTGCTGGCCCCAAGTTCATCTCAGATGGACTGATGCAAAGTGGAAAAGTGTTTTGTGGTCTGACGAGTCCACATTTCAAATTGATTTTGGAAACTATGGATGTCGTGTCCTCCGAAACAAAGAGGAAAAGAACCATTTGGATTGTTATAGACTCAAAGTTGAAGAGCCAGCATCTGTGATGGTATTGGGGTGTATTAGTAACCACGGCATGGGTTCCGTACACATCTGTGAAGACACCATTAATGCTGAAAGGTACATACAGGTACGTACATACAACATATGTTGCTATCCAAGCAATGTTATCATTGACGCCCCTGCTTATTTCAGCGAAGCAATTTCTTTATTTCTTGTTTCGTACCGTATCCCTTAAGTTCCCGGAAAGGCGCCTGTTAATGCTACCATTTTAAAAATAATTGTTTGAATAAATGCTTTTAATGTTACAGAAATGCATAAATGGTCGAACAGTCTTTAGTAATGATAGCGTAAGTGGAACTTAACGATTGTCCTTGTTTTTGTATTTCAGAATGGTCTCAACGCACTGCACCTGGCAGCCAAGGAGGGCCACGTAGACCTGGTTCAGGAGCTGCTAGAAAGGGGAGTTGCCTTGAATTCTGCCACAAAGGTAAGGAAATCCAAAGTCAACTGGAGAGTGAGATGGGAGTCAATCAAATGTCACTCACAGTGGGAATAATATGGTATAAAATATAAATGATTGTGAAGTCATTTAAAAGACCATCTTAAAACAAAAATATTTCTTGACCTGATTTACTCTCAAAACAGCATATTTTTATTATTATTTTTATTTTCAATTGAGAGGCAATACTTTTCCAGTGCATCAGGATTCATATTTACTCTAACTAAAATCCATAATGACACTATCATTATTTTTTTTATATGTGACATGCCATAGTACTCATTTTGTCATTTAAACTTCACTTTCTTATCTTTTGGACGATAAATAGTCTCTTTCCTGTGCAATTGCAAAATAAAATGAATTTATGCAAATGAAACAATCCCACAATGTCCAACTATTTACAGTGTGTGTGTGTGTCACAATCATTGGTACTTTAACTTTAACCATGTTTTTTACAGCACTTTATGATTTTATCTGTGAAAAGTGCTATATAAATAACATTTAATTACATGTTGCTAAATCAAATTGGCCCAAAACAATGTTTATTTAATTTCATGGGCGCAATTTTTCTTAAGAAATTACTCAAATGACCCTAAGGCATCAGCTTCAAACCATAACGGACGACTTCCTGTACAATTCTGGGCAAGGGTCCTTGAGACCGTTTTTTGTGACAAACATATCCATAGAATGTTCTTTGGGAGCTAGATTTTCCAATAGATAATTCCAGGAAAACAATATTTAGCAAGATGTGGCCAAAAATACTTTCAAACAATCGCTTTGAATCCAACATTCATCAACAAAAATACAAGAAAGTGAGTTGTAATTATGGGTTCTATTTTCATGTCGATCTTAAAAATATGTTCTTGACTGTTTTGTTTTGTTTTGACCTGGATTTAGAAAGGAAATACAGCTCTCCACATCTCCTCTCTCGCGGGTCAGATTGAAGTGGTGAAGATTCTGGTCAAGCAAGGTGCCGACATCAACACACAATCCCAGGTGAAATCAAATGATCTCAGGTTCTTCCAGTTCTCGGTCTACGGTTTGTTGCTATATCATTTGTTTGATTGTGCAGAATGGATTCACTCCGCTCTACATGGCCGCCCAGGAGAATCACTTGGATGTGGTGCGATACCTTCTCGAGAACGGGGGCAACCAGAGCACTGCCACAGAGGTGAAGAGTCCTTTGGTTCTAGATCTGTTGAAGTCGGTGTTTGTGATTCTGAAGGAATACCAAGGGAGTAAAAGCAATTTCCAGTTGAGTGGACATTTGGGGTCTATGATCATGCCTCAGGTGGAGAGGAGTGAGGGTTTTGCGACCACTTGCGGTCACATGCTTCGTATAGAAACCAAAATGATACTTTC
The DNA here is from genome assembly GCF_033978795.1 of Nerophis ophidion. Lineage (NCBI taxonomy): Eukaryota > Metazoa > Chordata > Actinopteri > Syngnathiformes > Syngnathidae > Nerophis > Nerophis ophidion. The sequence continues at coordinate 287,996 of NW_026906982.1, read as the reverse complement.
CACAGTGTCTGAGTGCAACCCTACAGACAAGGCAAAGAACTATTTAATCCGAATGGCACTGAGATTAAAACTCAGTTGACGCATCTATGAAAACTGGACCTGGAAGGAAGACTTCGAACACCCTGGATGGATTCATAAGTCCCCGTCTTAGTGTGCTCCTAGACAGGGGTGTCAAATTCAATCTTGCCTGGAAGTTGAGACGAGGTATGGTCACTCCAAGTATATACAGTAGTACCTCATTTTACGAGCTTTATTTGTTCCATGACTGAGCTTGTATCTCAAAACACTCAGATCTCAAATCAACGTTAAAATGAATTGATGCTATAACACCCACAACCAAAATACAATATCATACAACTCACTTTTTGCTTGCTGTGGTGACGCGGTGGGTTCATCCCTGGCAAGGTGCCGCAGTCCCTCTCCTCCAACTGGTTGCAGTGGTCTTCATCCAAAAGCCTCCAAGCCCAGATGTAGTGTGGCCCAGAATTTGTCCACAATCGCCGTCCAATTTGGCAGATGACGCACGGATCTTTGATCTCAGCTACTGTCACGGAAAGCATCTTTGCTCGGTCCAGTGGAATCTGGTGCACTTCCACTCTGAAGCTTGAGGGACCATGGTTCCAGGCAGGGCGCTGGGTAAGATGGTGGACCCTAATGCCTTGCACTGGCTCTTGTCTATGTTACAGCAGATTTACACTCCCTGTGTTTGCTCCTAGCGGCCCAGTGATTTGTTGCATGAGGGAGAGGGAGTTTTCCCACTCTGACCCCCCTGTTTTAGGTTAGCTGGACGTCTCTACAGATGAAACTCACTGGGAAAGTTATCTTTGCTCTGCGATGTCATAAGAGTCATTCATTTGTCGTGCGTTGAGCTGGAGGTCCAACACGTGTAGGCACCTAGACTCGCAACTTGCCTTGATCAACGGTTGAAGAATTGGTTTCTTGCATTGTCCGATGACCACAACGTTGTCGCAGGGATTCTTCTAGTACTCAACAATCAAGCCGCTCTTCTGATTGTTGATCTGTGAGAATCTGCAGGGCTCTGCCTATCAAGGCGGGAGTGACTTGGACCTCAGTCTCTTCTGCCGACCAGGCATCTGTACTTGAATGAGGTAGGTCTTTGAGGGATCTTCTCTGCTGTCACAGGACAGTTTCGCCCCGATCCAGTACCGTCGGTCCCTTCTTATCAGTGACTCCTGAGGCGTGACACGAGATTGGAAGTATTGAAGGAATACGCCTTTCGCTTTTATCAGGGGTTTTCAAAGCTTTCCAACCCAAGGACCCCCAAACTGATGGACAGTTGAATCAGGGACTCACATCTTTCGTATAAAATTGTGTTTTAAATTTAACTGGTCATTAAAGTACCTTGCAATTGTGAAACACAAAGATATTGAAATACAATATATGGGAAGATGGTAATGACTTCCCTGCAGAACCGGACCACCCAATGCCCGACCCCTCTAAAGCTGCCTTGATTATTTTATAGTGCTCTGGGTTGATCAAGTACACTATAATTATTTGGTAAAAATTTGAAGGCTAGTACACAGTGTACTAGTGTTAAACACTGGCAACGTAAGTGACTGCAGTCCAGAATTTAGATATAAACCCATACCAAAAGTATTCATGCCTATTGGTCCTCTCCCACACAGGATGGCTTCACCCCTCTGGCCATTGCTCTTCAGCAGGGCCACAATCAGGTGGTTTCCATTTTATTGGAGAATGACACAAAAGGAAAGGTCCGTTTGCCGGCCTTGCACATCGCCGCTCGCAAAGACGACACCAAATCGGCAGCCCTGCTCCTCCAGAACGACCATAACGCCGATGTCCAGTCCAAGGTAAGAAGTTCCTTTTACATTCGTTCGACAGTTTCGGATTTTGACACCTGATACTTTGGAGCCATGCTCCACCCATGTGCAATGACTAATACTTTTTCACAACAGCCCGCCATGAAGTACACAAGATTTTAATTAATTTATTATTTAATTTTCTTGTACATTCTAAATGGGGTTAAAAACGTCAAGTACAAAACAGCTCACAGCGTAGCTTATGGGAGTCATCTGTTCTCGCTTATATATCCTTCGAAAAAAACTCCCAAAAAATTATATGCAGTGACCTGTAAATTGAACAAGTATTTGCAACACGTGTACATGGACAACACTTATTTATTCAGATCTTCATTAGGATTAGAATGCTACTTTGTACATGGCCATTGAAAAAAATGATCGGATTATAACGTACATTTTCAGGCATCCCAATTTAAGTCAGAATACTTGACTTTGACATGCGCAAAACATTGCATAAACGGAGTTGTGGTATCATTTGTGCTGTTGCGCCATCTCTTGGACGAGCTTGCTCACTGCAGCAGTGATTTCCGCTGTAAACACACAAGGATTTGTGCATTTCTGCATGTCCACCGTTATCATTACTTTTGTTTTACCTCTCTTTTTGAAATGCTTTTTATGTTGTGATTATGTACGGCTTGGCACATGTCACAACAATTGTGTGTATTGTGTTTGAGGCTAGTAGTTAGCACTTGGAGTAGCTGTAATTTCATGAATGAAACTGCTCGTTGAGGTGACAACTGGATCCCTCCTGTTATTGTTACATCGACACATGACACTGCACATCATACTTTTGTTTCTGCTCGTCTCATTTTAAAGGAACCAACTCAACGGTATATAACGCTATGTTTGTACATGTTGAATAAGGGAAGACGGCAGCAACACTATCGCTTCATTCCGAGACTATTAACTTCAGTCCAACCTCTACCAACAAAGTATAGCTTACATTAAAGACATGGGCAGTAAGGATAATTTTAACCCGAATTCCGAAAGATGTGTTTTCATGCACTCCAATCCCAAAGATTCTTGAAATTAACCACTTGTCTCGATCGGAAAGAAATTTTTATCCAAATGGCGTATTTACATAAAGCAATTTTAGTCCGGTTAGGCTTTTAATCCGACTAAGTGAGTCCATGTGCACATAGCTACTGTTATTGTAAGAGCTTACGATGAGGAACTATTTTTTTGTGTCAAGTTGTATATTTGGTCGTGTGATGGGTGATGAGCCAAGAAAACGTCAACGAGGAATCGTCGAACAATAAGCTTTATTTCTCAGACTGGAACCGCAGCTTCCAGGATAACGAGTATGGGCTTGATTACTCTTCTGTTGTCCTCTTGGACCACTATCATTAAATACCTTTGACACAAAGACCCCCACTCTTCGTACAGCCTTGAAGCCGGACAGTCTGGACAAAGCCCAATTTGTTGCTTGGCAAGTAAATATATTTCCTCTGATCGGTTTGAGTCAGGTGACGGCCGACTCCTATCCTCTACTCTTACCTGTGAGGGCTTCCTACCAGATGTTGCTAATGTCTTTACACTTCCTCCAAAAATCCAAACCTGGATTCCAGTTTTCATGGGGGCAAGAGCCACCACTCTTTCGAGAGATTGTGGTGGACATGTGCACCTTTGAAGTTATCTTTAGTAGAATAATCCTCTAAAGGATTCTGTGACCAAATACAAACACATGTTTGCTCACAATCATATAAGAAAATGGTACACGATATAATTTACCACACCCGTTTAAAACCCAGAGGGGATCGTGCATTTTCTGCCGTGGCTCCAAAACGTTGGAACAATATCCCTCTTGTTATTCGGACGTCGACCTCTTTAATGCGTTTTAAATCAAGTCTTAAAAAATATTTTTACTCTTTGGTTTTCAAACCAGCATTAGAGTTGTTTGATTTTAGTCTATTTTAGTTTCAGTTCAGAAGTACTTTATTAATACCAGAGGCATTACAAGCAGCCCGAAAAAGGATCACTTATGGGTCTGCCAACTTCCGGCGCCCCTTAGAAAAAAAGGTGAGAAACAGGTCTAACTTTGGGGAGTGGTATGGGGAGAGTAAAAATATATTCAGTCAAAGGTTTAACTCCAGGGATGGGGTCCAGACTAGGGCCAAGGACAAAAAACTCATAGCCATAGCTGTCAGGGTTTGGGTCGCAGCTTACTGCAGGGTTGTTCTCCCGGGACATGATTTAATCTTCGCAAATCATAACACATACCAAAAAACAGGAAGCAAACCAAAGGTCGCACGTGAAGCTAAGGTACAAACCTTACAGACCGAGCGTGGCGAGCAAGGGGAATAAGTCGCCCTCTGATTGGTGGCCGACAGCAACTGAGCGTGGACCACTAACCAGAGGCAGGTAAAACCCAATTAATCCCCACGGTGACCAAAATAAACCCAAGAGTGCACACAACAGGAACTAAGGTAGTCTAAAACTAAACGGAACATAACTAACCAAAACATGATCCAACCACCGATCTTGACTATAGCACACAAACATGTTCCATAGAATCAACAAAACTTGCAACAGAGGGGTTGGGGAGGGGGGGAGTCGGAGCTACGTACCCCGGCTGCAGCTGTATAGGCGCTAGCCAGCCATAAATTGACCCTCAAGGGATTTATTTGATGTATTTATTATTTTATAGTCAAATGTTTTGTATTATTGACTCTCAGAGTATGTTTGTCTCAACTTCTTTGTGAAACTTCTATTGTTTTAAAAAAAAAAAAGTGCTATCTAAATAAAGTGGTTTGGATTCAAGTCCATTATTATTTTAGTATATTTCATCTGAAGGAGAGAGAAAGAACACAGTGAACGCCAACTTGACTGTGAATTAAGCTTATCATGACAAAGTTACTAACCGTTCATCGGTGGTTTTAATTTGGGGAGGGGGCGGGGTAATAATAATAATAATAATAATTAGATTTTATTTGTAAAAAGCACTTTACATTGAGCAAACAACCTCAAAGTGCTACGGTGTATTAAAAAAAAATAATAATAATAATAATGATAACAATAATAATAATACAAAGATAATAAAAATAAATACAAATAAAATCTAGAACAGCCTAATAGCTAGAACTAGTATGCATATATTTATAAAAAGGCTTTTTATAAAAAGGGTTTTAAGGCTTTTTTAAAAGGGCATGCACAGTCTGTGGTGCCCTCGGGTGGTCAGGGAGAGCGTTCCACAGACTGGGATTAGCTATAGTTCGTAGCTTTGTCCTTGGAGGTTGGAGGTGGTGGTTGGAGGATATGGGGGTGAGTAGTTCTTTGAGGTAGAGGGGGGCCTTTCTGGTGTGGGTCAAGTACTTCACTAAATGACGTAAGTAAAGTGATGTAGCTAATGGGAAACGGGCTACATTAAAAAATGTAGTTTATATGTTCTGATATTTTCCTCCCTGGTTTTCTCCTGCTTCAGATGATGGTCAATAGAACCACAGAGGTATAGGACAGCTTTCTTATTGTAAAGCCTTTTTTTTTTTTTTTTTTTTTTCATTATTTATACTTTTTTTTCCTTATGTTGCATTTTGTATGGTTTTGTACCGTACTTGAGAATATTCACTCTGAAACTGAAAGTTTTGGTGTAGAATTTTGAAGAATTTTTTTTGTTTCAAAATAAAAAAGGGTACCCATTTTTTGAGGTTGAATATAATAGGTAGAAATGTAGCTTTGATGTAGCTCGCTACTTCAGCCGTGTAGCTTACTAATATTTTCTGGGGATAGCTTCCCCTTGTAGCTTAGCGACATTTAACGCAGAGTTGACTTGTAGTGAAGCTTACTGCATTTTCATCAGAAATATTGCATGTTGTGACAAAACGACCTTTCATTTGGAACAATTGTCAACTTTGCGCGAGCTCCACAAGGAGGACGAATTAAACGCCATCAATGAATAAATAAATAAATAATGAATTCCAAAAGAATGACAGTATAAGTGGAAATCAAACCTATTATCATACTTTTTTTTTTTTTTTTTCCATTTTGAGTGTACGAGTGCAGGGGTTTCAAACTCAAACTCCAAATTCATATTGTTTGGCCTGCAAAAGCCTGGAAATAATATGTATCAATAAAGTAAATGTACTACTCATGTAAAAAAATGTACTCCATTCAATGGCAAATTATGTTAACTTCACATTATTGATATTGTCTAATTATACAAAAATATATTATTAAACATATTATTAAAAATCCAAACCATTTTTTTCAAATAGAAATAAATACTAATAATGATTTCAAAGCAAGGTACTTATCAAATTGTGCAATGTAAAACTAGCAATAACTTAATAGTAAAATTGTGAAATTTACTGTGGTTTTAAAGGATTTTAACTCTAAATGAAAAAAACAACCTTTTTTTACTGTAATAAATTGTGGTGCCATTTTGGCATTTACAGTAATACACGGAAAAATCCACAATTGTTGATTTGCGGTTTAAAAAAAAAAAAAAAAAAAAGATTGGCAGTTCAGGTGCCAATATTTTACTGTAAAATTGCAGTTCTTTTAGTCACAATAAATAAAACAAATGTAAATTTGACAGTACTTTTTTTTAACTTTTCTTACTAAATGTACTATTTATTTCTATTTTGGGAGCAAAAAGTTATGTACTCCATGTAATGGCAAATTATGTTAATTTCACATTTTTGACAGTATTGTCTAATTAAACAAAAATATATTATTAAACATTAAAAATTCAAACCATTTAAAAAAAATGGAAATAAATACTAATAATTTCAAAGCCAGTTATCCATCAAATTATGCAATGTAAAAGTAGCAATAAATTAATGGTAAAATTGAAAACTTTTACTGTGGTTTTACAGCATTTTAATTCTAACTGAAAAAAAAACTTAACTATTTTTTACTGTAATAAATTGTGGTGCCATTTTGGCATTCACGGTAATACACAGAAAAATCCACAATTGTTGATTTGTGGTTAAAAATAAAAATAAAAAATGGCAGCTCAGGTGCCAATATTTTACTGTAAAATTGCAGTTCTTTTAGTCACAGTAAAAAAAACAAATGCAAATTTGACAGTAAAATTCTGGCATCTGAGCTGCATTAAAAAAAAAAAAAATTACCATAAAAACAGCAGTACTTTTTTTTGGTAACCCTTCTTACTAAATGTACTAGTTATTTCTATTTTGGGAGAAAAAATTATGTACTCCATGTAATGGCAAATTATGTTAATTTCACATTATTGACATTATTGTCTAATTATACAAAAATATATTAAACATATTTTAAATTTCAAAACATTTTTTTTTCAAATAGAAATAAATACTAATAATGATTTCAAAGCAAGGTATCCATCAAATTGTGCAATGTAAAAGTAGCAATAAATTAATGGTACATTTGAAAAGTGTACTGTGGTTTTACAGCATTTTAACTCTAAACGGAAAAAAAACAGTACTTGTTTTTACTGTAATAATCTAATACACAGAAAAATCCACAATTGTTGATTTGCGGTTAAATAAATAAATAATAAACTGGCAGCTCAGGTGCCAATATTTTACTGTAAAATTGCAGTTTTTTTTAGTCACAGTAAAAAAACACATGTAAATTTGGGCATCAGAGCTGCATTTTATTTTTTTTCTATAAAAACAGCAGTACTTTTTTTGTAACCTTTCTTATTAAATGTACTATTTATTTCTATTTTATTAAAGATAGAAATAAATACTACTAATGATTTCAAAGCCAGTTATCCATCTGTAGTTTTTACAACATTTTCCTCTAAATGAAAAAAAAAAAAAAAAACAGTCCTTTTTTTTACTGTAATAAACTGTGGTGCCTTTTTGGCATGTACAGTAATACGCATACAATTCTACAATTGTTGATTCGCGGTTAAAAATAATAATAATACAAACAACCTGGCAGCTCAGGTGCCAACATTTTACTGTAAAATTGCATTTTTTTAATTACAGTAAAAAAAAAAAAGTTAATTTGACGGTAAAATTCTGGCATTTGAGTCTTTTTTTTTTTTTTTTTTTACCATAAAAACAGCTGTACTTTTTCTTTTTTTACTTTTCTTACTAAATGTACAATTTATTTCTATTTTGGGAGAAAAAAATATGTACTCCATGTAATGGCAAATTATGTTAATTTCACATGTTTGACAGTATTGTGTAATTATACAAAAATATATTTTAAAACATATTAAAAAT